>NC_051161.1:169894456-170114455 GCF_013339745.2 Dermacentor silvarum | reverse complement strand
GTGATATGCATTTGGGCCATGCTACGATCGCGACAGCACCATGTGGCTAGAATAATAGAAAAAGAATGCAGAAATCAATACGAAAATGTGTATTTTAACTGCCTGCACAGCGGCAACAATTATTCTGCACCTCAAATTAAAGAAGGGTATTGCTTCGTTTCAAAAAAGAAGTAAGAACATGTAGCTAAAAAGGAAAGAAAAGGACAAACGAAAGCCACAGATGATGCGGCAAGTTGATTTACCCAACATCCGAGTGCGTTTTGGGAAACGCCGCGTGTGCCGGGCTTTCAATGAGCAAGGTTTGTCAAAATTGGTTATTGATGTTCCTTTAATTTTTGTATTCCCAGGATAATTTTGATCATCATGCTAACTGTTACAATAAACGGTGAAAACTTCTGTGGTTTTAAAAGCTAATAAACAGTCATACGTTTTCATAATTACGAGCTTATATATAGGAACGTGAAGAAACAGATATTTTTACAGGCATTGATTTTTGCTGCTTCGCTATTTAAACGATAAACTTCACTCATCGAGGAGGTTTAGCGAAGCGTTCAATAACTTCGCACACGTTGTAGGCGACCTCTCTGTGGGTGTATAGAAGCGCCAGCATAACCATGCGTTCCTCAGACATTGTAAAGCGCAAGTGGTTTTTTTTTTTTTTAGTAATCTCATGTTTGAAAATATGTCTCCCCTGGCAGTGGCACTGGAAGGGTGACTAGAATCTGCAGCAGTTTGTACACATGTACTATCAGCGTCAAATGAAAGCCGAACAGCGGAGCGCGTGCCACAAGCACTGTTAATATTATAGTGCGCGCCGATCTCGCAGCGGCACCGGAATCTACGGAGCGCATGGATTTCAATTCCGAAATTTGATGGGTATAAAGTTCTCATACACTTTTGACGCGAAAAGTGCACTGACATTTCCAAGTGCGCGCTTCTGATTTTTATTTCTGGAACTTTCTGGGTTTAATGTTTTTTTTTTTTTTTTTTTTTTTTTTTTTTTTTTTTTTTTTTAACTTGGGCCAACATGCACAGACTCGAACGCGCGTGTCCAAGCCGTTCCAGAAATGGAAGCACGCGCTCGCAATCTTCCACACACACAAAAATATTAAATGTCACCGTGACTGTCAGCTGGCATCTGATAATTTTCTCCCAAAATTTTCAGGAAGCGCGCCCAATGTGATCAATAAGCTGGACCTGGGCAGGCCAAGTTAAATAAGAGAAAACAGAAGAAAGTCAACGCCCTATTTAATTTGAGACAGTTCTTTTTTGCGGGCGGCAAGGTCTGGCTCTCCGTGGCGATAGGGACACTGGTCCTATGGATTTAAGCAAAGCCCCCGCTGAAAATACTGGTATTTCCAAAGCGCTTCTTCGCATGCGAGTTGATTGTGGAGATACATATCTCAAGAACCATTTGGAAAGTTGCCCCAGTAATGCCTCGTATTTAAACCAGACGTACAAAACCAAATTATAGAAATTTGTGGTGAAATTATCAAAGAAAGCCTATAGATGCAAAAGTGAACGCTGCAGGCTACTTCTCCGTACTTGCTGACGAAACAACGGATATTGCTGGAATCGAACAGCTTACTGTTTGTGCAAGGTACGTAAACAAGGATGTCAATGATATCGAAGGAAGGAAGGAAGGAAGGAAGGAGTTCGTCGGCACGAACTGCTTTAAAAGCGCGCGAGCGTCAAAAAGACATTGTAGACAAAATCCAGAATGATTCCCGGCGCCGGTGGTTGTTTTTTGGTCGGCGGCATGGAGGAAGGAAAAAAACTAGGAGGGAGCGTCACGGGACAATCTTGAAGCCTAGTCATAAAAAATTTAGAGGAATGGGATGATGGGAAATAGGCCCTCACATGATAGGCAAGCGGTAGATTTTACTCGGCTCGCTTCGGTGGCTTCGGTTTCGTCTGCTGCGGGGGGGTTTCGGCGTGGCAAACGCGCGCCGAGGTTAGTGAAGGAATTCGAGTGTGTGAAGCATTTGAGTCTCGCCGCCTAATTAGCAGACAGGCGCCAAGGCTGTTGCGAACGAAGGCGTCGGTTAACCGGCATTGCGCCGAACAACCCGGGAGGACCACCTCAAGGACGACTGGTTGCGTTTCGGTGTGGTTTCAGGGAAACGAGGGAACCTTTCGCCCTGCAAACGTGTAAAGGCAACCAAGCCGCCCTTCCGACGACGATTCGTTGCGTTTGACGATGTCTTCTGGGAAGCAATGATGCCTTTCGCCCCCGCAAAATGTGCACGCGATTAAGCGAGCGTACAGGGTCCGAAGCGACTGTCCCTACGAGAAAAAAATGCGTCCCGTCTTGTGCCCAAGGATGGACTGGCGAGCCGGAGACTCTGAACATATTTAGGGCCGTGCCGGCCCGTAGCGCAGTCGACACTGTTGCTCGAGATCTGCTCAAAGTCTTCGGCCTCTTAGCAGACCGGCGAGAACTCCCGTCAGCAGTAGGCGCACCTGCGTGATGAAGTGTTTTGTGCCAGGATGCCCTAATCGAACAGAAAATCGGCGCGATGGCCTATCCTTCCATAGGTAAGCACAATGAACGTTTCTTTTATTTATCAAAATGGAACTGCAATATTCGCGATCGTTAGTGACTACGTGCTCGTGTGAATTATAACTGACGGAATAGTGGTGCAATGCTATTCAAGCCATTTTTTTTCCAACTTTGTCATAATTCCCACTAAGTGTTAAACATTTATTTCTCTTTCAAGTACTTTTATCAGCTAGCGTACACTCCTAAAAAGGTACGATGTGAAACTATTTATTGTCGAAGAATTACATTTGCTGCTATAAAAATTATTGACTGAATTTTGTATGTATTTCTTGTGGCTGAAACAATCAAAATTGCAATAAAACTAATTAATTGAAGAAACCATGAACGATTAGTATTCACATAACATACCAAGTTTTGCAATAGTTGCCAAGAACAATAAATTTATAGAGAATATTCTGCTCGTAGTAACTCGGCTTGTGAGTGAAAAGTTCAAACATCATGTTGCAAAGTTCAATCACTTCCCATGTTGAGGCTAAATATCATTTTCTTTTTTTTTTTTCAGAAGATATGATGTTGGTTGACATATTTAAACAACAGGTAAATGACAGTTGAGATGAAATAACACAGTTTTACTTTAAATTACCGGAGTGAACATCATTTTCATTCATTTATTAGTAGTACCCTGAAGGCCTGGAGGCATTACAGAGGGGGCATTACATTACATTATGTATGTGTTACAGCTATATCTTTGATATTTTTGTGTGAAACATGCACTGCAAAGTTACTACAGCTCCATTTCCCCCGAGATTCAATTAGCTGTATGTCTATTTTACAAGCACACTTTGATCAAACATAGTTTTCTACACAAGGGGATGCGGTGTGTAGGGAAAGCATGCACAGATCATGCGAGGTCTTTTGCATGACTCTACAAAGGTTGTGTAAATGCATTCCACAGCAAATGTTATTGTTGGACCTTAAATATATCTGGTAGGTTATTCTTTAACTGCAGACGCTTGCAAAAGACGATGCAACAGCAATGAGTCAACCTTAAAGTGAAGCAGCTACATCCACGGGAACATAACAGCATCAAGTTGAGCCAGTAAGTTGATGCACAGCTGTATGCAGCCATAATGCATGTTTCCAGTTCGATCATACCTTTTTCATGACTGTGGTAGATGTCCCCCACCATTCCTGAAGTGAAATATGCTTTTCTTATATTCAGGCAGGTCTCTCTCAAGCCACAATGGATATGGACATCTCTGAGGGCTTGTCTGATTGATGTGCTAGCAGAGGGTATACTGCTACATCTGCTAGCGCGTCCTTGACTGATTCAGACATTGCTGATGAGCCTTCCGAAATCCAACATGTCCTGGCATGTTTGATTGTCGTAATGATCACAGAGCTTGCTTAAGACATTTTCTCACATGTGTGCCTTGGTTCATTCATGTTCTGATCTGCTTTGCAAAAATCTGGTGTTTCCCTTTAATATATATCTTGGATTTCACCTTTAAAGTAATTATTTAAGTTTCAAAAATGCATATGAGACTGTCATACAGCTTTTTGTAAGATGTTTTCGACAGATTTAAAAGATCTATTAGTAATGCTCAGAATGAAGAGAAAGAGAACTGTTCAACCTATCATTGGCTACATTACAGCCCTTTTTTGACACAGGTGACAAGCATACTGCGTTAAAATTTCATTGTTAACACTGGCAAAAGCAAGTGCTAATGAATGAAAGCCATATATGCTACATCATAATCTCATTTTAGTCAAGATAAGGAAAATAAAACAAACTGCAGCAAAGCAGTGTTATGTAAGATGAAAGACCACTTTTTCTTCAGTAAAGTTGGAATAAGGAAAACACACTCCTTCTCTGAATTATACTTCAGCCATGTCCTCTCATTACACACATAATTAACACCCTTCCTAGGCTCCAACATTTACAACAGTAATAAAATTTATAACATGCCAACTGTGCTGGTAAGCTTTATCAACACTTTTTGGGACAGTAGATAAAAATACAGTATATAGCCACAGCCACTGATCTCCCTAACAATGTCCTGCTTGCTGGTCATTATTGTGCTTAAATTTTAAATGAAGCCAATGGTGTCGCTATTAGTCCCAGGTTTTAGCTTCAACTGTGCATCTGGTGTTTCGTTTGCACGGTCAGCAATTTCAAGTTATGTTGCAGTAAGCAGTCCCTCCTCATTGCACTTGGTGTATTTTGTCCAGTCTCCCAGTCCAAGGCCCTCCAGGACGCTCAAGGGTGAAGCTTCTGTAGCACTGCCTACACACAACCCGGCGACACCTCGAACAGCAAGGCATACTATGGTGAGGATAATACTCGACCACTACAATTTTTACATACTTGTTTCCTTAGGTAGCTGCAAGTGAAGTGGCATATATTTTCGTGGCAACTGTTTATAGCTCAAGCATAATAAATGTCACCCAATGAACTGCACTTGGACATTAACATTTATGATCATGGCAACCATCTAATTAAATAATGAAACATTCATATTCATCCGCAGCGGTATGAGTTTCCTCAGGGTTTGCATTAAACACCAATTATCGCCCCAATACTCCTTTCTCAATTTTTCTTTTCCATTCAAATTACACAATACACTAGAAGACCAACAGGTTTTTCACAATTTTCTATGCTCTTTATATGTTCGATTGGTCACAACGAGCCGTGATATATGAGCTCAGTATATTTTGCCCACTCAAACTAAAAGGCTTCTGTAAAACATCTCTCATTGAACTATGCTACATTGGCCTCTTCTGTGTTAGTTGTTTTGTACTTCTACCTTTCCTGCCTGGGCCCAGATGGGCCTGCAGTATTTAGCAAATAAATAAACAAACAAAATTAAGTGGCACTAGCAAGCTCGTGTGGATGGCAGTTTTATGCCCCCACAGTTTTTAAGTTCACAAAAGTGTAAACCGAAACCGTCGTGAGCAATGTAATGACCTAAAATTTAGCATTATATTCGTCATAACTTGCACAAGAGTGTATGGCACAACAATTAATTTGTTCTGCGTACGTGCTTTGTGTCATGTTGGTCGCTCATGCACCTGTTACAGCGCGTGATATTTTGCAGCCACAGCCAGCAGAAGACGCACCTGAAAAGGCCCGAGGCATGAAGTATGGTGTTACACATTTACAAACTGCGACCAAGAAGAAGATGAAGACTACGGCAATCCCATCAACAGATTTTTCAAAAGGTTGCTCATCTCGAAAATGTCATAGAAGATTTATCTGACAATTGCATTCTAGGAAATGAGGACGTCACCATATTGCAGAGTCTTGGTGGGGCAAAAAAAGACTTGCTCATGCGTCAACTGCCACATAAGTCTGGTGCCAGCAATGTCACCCGCTTACTCGCCAGAGCTCAGGCCATTTGCACTGACTTTGCATTTTTATTCCCCTAGAGCATACAGATATGTACGAGCCAGTAGCGCACCCAGGATCTCTGCCAGGGGGGGGTTGACAGTTTGCCAATACCATCTAAACGGCACTAATTTCAATTTCTTCACGGGAAATTGCCAAAAAATGCGCTTTTTGCGTACTCGCAGACGATTACGCCTCTTACATCTTAGTGTAAATTATATGAATCCATTGATAGGGCTGCTGACTTTTCAAAAGACGGCAATGACTGCATTGGCTATCAAGGTAAAGCACGGCTCTCCACATTATGCAATCTGGTTGTGGATGAGATGGCTATTCAAAGAAGTAGTGTGGGATGGGAAAAGCTTCCATGGATATGTTGACATGGGCATTGATGTCAATGATGACAGCTTTCCAGTTGCCTAAGATGCATTTGTTTTAATGCTTGTTGCAATCAATGGCAGATGGAAGCTGCCGATAGGCTACTTTCTAGTGCTTGGCCTTGGTGGTGAGTAGAGGTGCAATTTGGTGCTGCAAGTTGCTAGCTTCACTCACGAAAAAGGTGCACACATTGTGAGTTTGACCTGCGATGGCACTGCAGCGAATTTGTCAGTGCTGCACAGCGCCTTGGCTGCAAGATGGACCTGACTGAGCTGGATGCTTCTTTACCACATCCAGTGACAAAAAAAGCTTTTCTTTGCCATGTTGGATCCCTGTCGCATGTTGAAGCTACTGCGGCACACCCTGTTTGATAAAAAGGCTATTGTGATACGAACAAACAGTTCATATTGTTGAAACACATTGATGAGCTGCATGAAATCCAGTACACAGAGGGCCTACATTTGGCAAACAAACTTAGACAAGCACATATTACCTGGAAAAACCAGCCCATGAAAGTCTCATTGTTGGATCAAACGTTTAGTCAATCGGTAGCAGATGCTCTTAGTGACTGCAGAGCTCAAAAAAATCAAAATTTTCAAATTCCTTGCCAACAGAAGAGTTTATCAGACATGTCAACAACGCATTTGACATTTTAAATTCAAGACATCCAAGGCAAGAAGAATAGAAAGGACCGCTGTGTCCTGAAAATGTGGCTCCTGTCACTGCGTATGTCAAAGAACTTATGGCCTACTTTTGCTCGCTTAGAGAGTCTGCAGCTGGTAAACTAATGACAGGGACCAACCAAAAGACAGGCTTCATTCGCTTTGTGGTGTGCTTAGACAACCGTCTATACAACCACTTGGTTACAGAAAATGGCCTATTGGCATATATTCCGACTTCCAAGCTCAGTCAGGACCACCTTGTGTTACTTTTTTGCTGCAATAAAATCATTTGGGGGCTGCAATGACAACCCAACAGCAAAGCAGTTTGCAGCAGCATTGAAGCGTCTGATAGTTCGTAATGAGGTCAAGTACATTAAAGGCGGAAATTGCTTTCTATTGGAACACATCGAAATTCTGTTTGTACGCTCCTCTGAAAAAACCATACTCCATCGATGTAATTAACCTCACTGCCCCTCAGAGAAGCCCTGCAGCCAGTGAACCACTCACAGAAGCAATTTTACAGGATCATGGTTACTCTGCTGACCCAGGCAATGGTGTCTGAGCTTGGGTGCCTGCGGCTCGCAGTACTGGAAGAATTGCTACACAAGTTTTCTCGTGGGTGAATTATGTTCATGATGGCCTACACAATTAATTCCTTTATCCATCAACTTCAGCTGTCCCACCAGGTTTTATGTTAAGGCATTTATTTGTTTTTTGAGTGACTTTGTAAAGTGCATATATTGTTCAAGAGCGTTGTATGCAGATGTCAAACTTTTATAGAGGGAAAATGTGATACCTTATTGTAAATTCTGCAAGAACATGTTTGTTGTCTTGCTGAATGCTGTAGCTTGAATCGCCTGCATGCAAATTGTGCTTAAACAATTGTTCTGTTCAGCCCAAGCTAAACGGTGTGGACAATGACAGTAGGTTAGCTGGCCTACCTTTCACTAGAGCAAACTGTGTGATGACATGGACATGCTGTGAATGCTCTCAATGGATTATGTGTGAGCTAGGCATACGCTTGAGGATGACAATGTTTTTTTTTATGTTTATCCTGTATGTCTTTTACCTGACTTTTGTGGAAATTTGCCACTGCCACCTGGAATACCGTTGGTGTTACTATTTAAATAATTTGATGTGCTCACTCTGTTCACTTGCTTTACAATAGCCATTTATGATGCCGGATGCACTGTAACCACAAATATTTGGTGTATACCACTCAAAGAGTGTTTTAAATACCGTGAAATATTCATTCATTTGAGGTTCACAACGTAATAGAGCCGTCGCGTCCTAATTGCGGTGTGTTGGCTCAGCTTCGACGGTGCTAACTTTTTTGTAGGTATGTGATACAACATATTGCTACGAGAGACACATGCTACGAGAGACACATTCTGCCAGGGGCAGACGACAAAGAAGACGGTTCTGTCGGGTGCTGGTGGCTGTCCACCATCTTGGCTACTGTGTCTGTCTAGTGTAAATACAGTGTAAATAGTCCCGCCTTGTGTCGTTTTACGTAACATCTTTGTGGTGGAGGTGCGGGGTAGTTCCCTGTTTCCATCACGGAGCTCCGCAACGGCCGCTTCATCACGCTTCCGACCATGTCAGTCGGTGCAGGCACCACGTCTTCACCCGCTGCCCCTCCCGTGGCTCCCACCTACATCGTTCTGCCTCCTGCTCGTGATCCTGGAGTCTTTTCCGGCCAGGATGGGGTTGACGTCGACAAATGGCTCAACCTTTACGAACGGATCAGCGCCAGCTACAGGTGGGACCCGACCCTTATGCTCGCCAACGTGCTTTTTTACCTCGATGGCCCGCCACGGGTGTGGTTCGAGACGCACGAGGCGGACATTACAAGCTGGGACTCTTTCAAAGAGAAGATACGCGACCTTTTCGGGGACAGCACTGGCCGGCAGCATGCTGCGCGGAATGAACTTGCGACTCGTGCACAGACATCCTCCGAGTCATACGTCTCTTACATCCAGGACGTTATCGCTCTTTGCCGCCAGGTTGACGAGCACATGCCTGAGTCCGAGAGGGTTTCTCATGTGCTCAAAGGTATCGCTGACGATGCCTTTAACCTGCTCGTGTACACCAACGTTGATACCGTCGACACAATCATCAAAGAGTGTCGGCGGTTTGAACATGCCAAGAGCCGCCGTATAACACAGAGATTCACCCGGCTGCCCAATACGGCTGCAAGTTCATCGTGTGATGCCGTTCGCCTGCCGCCAACCTGTGACCACATTACCCGTATTGTTCGTCGCGAGATTGAAGCTGCCTGTCCTGCACCTATTCCACCACCCGTGTTTACATCCCACGCCAGTGACCCAACGCCGCCATCAGTGTCCCTCATTCAAGCTGTAGTAAGGCAGGAGTTTGCCAATCTCGGCCTTCCATCGGCGTGCCCACTGACTCGTCCTGACGCTCAGCCTTATTCCTCTGGACCTGCTCGACGATCCTACACCTCTCCTGTCTCCTTCCGCAACCCTGCGGAATGGAGAACGCCCGACGATCAGCCCATCTGCTTCTCCTGTCATCAAGCTGGGCACATTGCTCGTTATTGCCATCGCCGTTGGACCTACGCATCTCGCCAGACCTCCATGCACTCTACTCCTTTTAGACGTCCAGCCGCTGGTTCCCCTACTTACTACTCGTCGTCCTCCCACGAGCCTCTTCCCTCTGACGCCACTGCTCCTGTTCGCCGCTTCTCCCGCTCCCCGTCGCCACAACGCCGCCAGTCCCGCTCTCCGCAGCCTCGCCGCTTTTCCTCGCCGTCCTTCTCTGGACGCTCGCCGCCGGAAAACTAGATAGTGCAGCTTATGGAGGTGAAGCTGCAATGCCGTTGTCCCCTGCAAATCCTCTGCTGACTCTGCCCACTCACCATAGCCTTCTAGAAGTCAAAGTCGACAATGTTCCTGTGACCGCCCTCATCGACACTGGTGCACAGTTGTCTATTATGAGCGCCCCTTTACGCCGCCGCCTGAAGAAGATTATGACTCCGTCTACGACACAGACAATACGTGTTGCCGATGGTGGTGCTGTTCAAGTGATCGGAATGTGCACCGCCCGTGTTAGCATTGCCGGTCGTCACACTGTCGTACTTTTTGCCGTCCTTGCTCACTGCCCCCATGACCTTATCATTGGCCTTGACTTTCTTTCGGCACACTCGGCCTTAATTGATTGTTCCTCTGAAACACTCTGTCTCGATCTTCCTCTTCTATCAGATGCCTGCGAAACGACCGTCAGCCGCTTAAGCCCCGCCGCTTTTGTTCGCCTACCGCCTCGAGCCGTTACGTACGTGTGTTTGTCATCGACCCCACCCGTTCCTGACGGCGACTATATCGTCACTCCGATTACTGACGTATGCCTGACGCGCAATGTTACTGTGCCACATACCATCGCGACATTATCAGATAACTGTGTGTTCCTCCCGCTACTAAACTTTGGTCTGACCCCTCAAGTGTTGCCCCACAAGATGTCACTTGCCCACCTCACCGCTATAACAGACCATGACGTCAAGGTTGTCGCAATAACTGCGCCTGAAGAAGCTGAAGTTTCCCGGTCACCAATTTCTGACGCCAGCATTTTTCGCAAAATGATTGCATCAGACCTTTCTCCTGACCAGGCCGACGCTCTCTGTCGGGTTTTGGCCTCATACAGCGACATTTTTGACATTCGTGATCGACCCCTGGGTCAGACTAAGATTGTCACCCACCGAATCAACACTGGCGACTCTTTGCCCATTCACCGTCGACCTTACCGTGTGTCCGCATCAGAGCGCGATGTTATTCAAAAAGAAGTGGCAAAAATGCTTGCGAAGGACATCATCGAACCATCATCTAGTCCTTGGGCCTCCCCCGTCGTATTAGTCAAGAAGAAAGACGGCTCCTGGCGTTTCTGCATTGATTATCGGCACCTCAACAAAATCACGAAGAAGGACGTGTACCCTCTTCCACGTATCGACGACGCCCTCGACTGCCTCCATGGTGCCACCTTCTTTTCCTCCCTGGACCTTCGATCTGGCTACTGGCAAATCGCTGTAGACGACCTTGATCGCGAGAAGACCGCCTTCGTGACCCCTGACGGCCTTTACCAATTCAAGGTCATGCCTTTCGGTCTCTGCAACGCACCAGCCACCTTTGAGAGAATGATGGACACACTGCTTCAAGGATTTAAATGGTCGACGTGTTTATGTTACCTGGACGACGTGATAATTTTCTCTCCCACTTTCGCAACACACCTTGAGCGGCTTTCGACCATTCTAGCAATTTTCCGACGAGCTGGCCTCCAGCTCAATTCCTCGAAGTGCCACTTCGCTCTTCGTCAAATTACTGTGCTGGGCCACCTCGTCGACGCTTCCGGTGTCCGACCAGACCCAGCGAAGGTACGCGCTGTCACGAATTTCCCCGTTCCTCGATCTGTCCATGACGTTCGTAGTTTCGTGGGGCTGTGCTCCTACTTTCGCCGTTTCGTGAAAAACTTTGCGGCGCTCGCACGTCCACTCACTGACCTTCTCAAGCAAGACGTCCCGTTTTGTTGGGGTCCTCTACAAGCTAACGCCTTCTCTGAGCTCATCGCCGCCCTAACGACTCCACCTATTCTTGCCCATTTTGACCCAGCTGCTCCCACAGAAGTACGCACAGACGCTAGTGGCCACGGCATCGGTGCAGTTTTAGCCCAAAACCAACGCGGCATTGATCGTGTTATTGCGTACGCAAGTCGTCTCCTTTCGAAATCTGAACGCAATTACTCGATTACGGAACGGGAATGTCTTGCCCTTGTCTGGGCGGTTTCGAAATTCCGTCCTTACTTGTATGGCCACCCTTTTCGTGTTGTCACAGATCACCACGCTCTCTGTTGGCTTGCCTCACTGAAGGACCCTACTGGACGACTTGGTCGTTGGGCGCTGCGCCTTCAGGAGTACTCTTACTCAGTTACCTACAAGTCTGGCCGCCTCCATCTGGACGCGGACTGCTTGTCCCGCTACCCTGTTGACCAACCAGACGGATTGGAAATCGAACATAGCCCCTGCGTTATGTCCATGTATCAGTTTCTCCAGATTGGTGATGAACAACGCCGTGATGATTCTTTGCGATCGCTCATTGACCGGCTGGAATCGGCACCTAACGACGCCTCACTGCGCATGTTCGTCCTCGTGAATGGCACACTTTACCGTCGTAACGTCCAGTCCGATGGCCTTGAGCTGCTTCTCGTTGTGCCTAAACATCTGCGTTCAACGGTCCTGCATGAGCTTCACGACGAACCAACTGCTGGTCACCTTGGAGTATCCCGCACGTACGACCGTGTCCGGCGCCGCTTCTTTTGGCGTGGTCTCGCCCGGTCTGTTCGACGTTACGTGACCTCCTGCGATAAATGCCAACGTCGGAAACGTCCTGCTGCACCCCCTGCTGGTCTACTTCAACCACTCTCCATCCCAACCGCACCATTCTTCCGTGTTGGTTTAGACCTTCTCGGTCCCTTTCCTGAGTCAAGATCCGGCAACAAGTGGGTCGCCGTTGCTATCGATTATGCGACCAGGTATGCAATCACTCGAGCGCTCCCCACCAGCACTGCTACTGACGTGGCCGATTTTTTGCTCCACGATGTTATTCTACACCATGGCGCCCCTAGCCAATTGCTCACAGATCGAGGCCGTGCATTTTTATCCCGAGTAATCGGCGATCTTTTGCGCTCCTCCTCAACGCAGCACAAGTTGACCACCGCCTACCATCCTCAAACAAATGGCCTCACCGAGCGCCTAAATCGCACCCTCACGGACATGCTCTCAATGTATGTTTCCTCCGACCACCGTGACTGGGACCTGGCGCTGCCTTACGTGACCTTCGCCTACAATTCATCGCGTCACGATACCGCCGGTTATTCACCCTTTTACATGCTCTTTGGCCGTGAACCGACGTTGCCAATGGACACCCTACTTCCGGCTGCTGCCGCGCCGCCTAGCGAATATGCACGTGATGCCATCGCTCGTGCCGATCATGCGCGTCAGATCGCCCGCTCTAGGCTGTCGGCCTCGCAAGCGACCCAAAAGCGCCTCTATGACAGCCGGCATCATGACGTTCGCTTCTCACCCGGTGCCTTAGTTCTCCTGTGGTGTCCATTCCGTCGTGTGGGCCTATCCGAGAAGTTGTTATCTCGGTACACGGGTCCTTACCGAATCATCCGCCAGGTCACGGACGTCACCTACGAGATTGTTCCCGTCTCTCCGACTTTGCCGCCTGCGCTCGCTCCCAGTGACATTGTTCACGTCAGCAGGCTGAAAGCATACCACCCTCCTTCTGACGACAATGTTTGAAGTGCGCCGAGACGGCGCTTCCACCGCCGGGGGTAATGCTACGAGAGACACATGCTACGAGAGACACATTCTGCCAGGGGCAGACGACAAAGAAGACGGTTCTGTCGGGTGCTGGTGGCTGTCCACCATCTTGGCTACTGTGTCTGTCTAGTGTAAATACAGTGTAAATAGTCCTGCCTTGTGTCGTTTTACGTAACAATATACTTTGTTGTACATTTTACTTGCAGCAAAATGCATTGTATTATAATGTTCACATACTTACTTTGTGGGTCTGACCTCACATCAATTGTTTTTTTGTTTCAACTTTGACTTTCAACTTTCACAAAGTCAACTTTGACTTTGTGAGCTACCACTCTTTTTTTTATTTCTGCATATGTATTGCTTACTTTTCTGACAAGCACAATCACCGAAGCCTTTCTATATTTGTGAGGACAGCGCAGATATAAATATTATACAATTATAGCCCTGTATTGAAGGCGTTGCATAGAAGGCATTGTAAGCAAAACTGCAGCTATATTCAAGGAAGCTGATCCCATTGACCAGTTTTATTAAAGGTATCAATACTACGTGTGATATAGTTTACTTTGTATAACATTATTATAAAAATGCCCTGTGGCATACAAGTATGCTAATACCGAAGAGCAGTGGCACAATAAGTTTTCCTACTTGCTGTTTATAATTTTCTTTTGTGTATTATCTTTGCAATGTACCTCATTTATATTGTAAATGTGGCTTCCTTTTGTGTTTGTGTGAAATCTTCTGGCTTCTATAGGTGCAATAAACACTGAATAAAGAATGAAACAATTACTGTTGTCATAAAAATGTGCTTTCCATAGTACAAGCTAGTACACCAACAACACAATGAATCCACAAGTGCAAATGAATGCTGCCATTTTTCCCTTGCCGCTATGTATTCAGTTTTCATGCCGCTTCACACTAGAAGAGGAAGAAGGGTCCCCCTGGCAGTGTTTAATTCTAGGACATAATTATGCTGTGGGGCTATACTTGCAATCGGAAACAGCTGAAAAAACTCGAGATAATGCACAAATCCCGTCCATTTGCTGTATTATATAACGAAAATGGATCCCCGAGGCGCGTCTCAACAGCGTCGTCGCACCACACAATCTTGCAAAATAGTACACGTAGATATGATTAAACGGCGATCACTTCGGCGTTTAGAATGCAGGCTAATGCTATTTATTTCTCTCAAAATGAAACACGCCCACCAGATCCTTTTATTAAGCGAAAATGCGAAAAAAAAAAGGGGGGGGGGGGTCCCTCAAAACATCTCGTTTCTTTCTAGGTGCAAGACAGCGGGACGCAAAATTAGCAAGATAATACGCACCACAGCTTAAGGTGCACAACGGCTGATTTGACGAAACTTGAGTACGTAGGAAAAATAGACCACACTCGGGCGTCTGGACGGGTTTCGAGCCGCGAGCGCTGGCAACTCCACTAACCGCGGTGGTAAGCGCAATTGACGCCTTGAAAATTTTCTGTCTTCGTGAGACAGACGCCCCAGTCTTGCTCCACGTTTCAAGGCATCGCATTTGAAGCGAAGAACGACGCGCGCAGTAGCAGAAAACCACCACCCGCATACGGGCCTCCAAGCCTGTGACGGCAGGCGCCACTAAAGGTTACCACGTACCAAACAATCATGAATGTTCCGGCAACCTTGTGGGCCTATTCCGCCCCGAAAGTACAGTGCCTAGAATACCGAAAGGCACCGCGCACGGGGCCCCTCAGAGAGGGAGGGGTGGCTTCAGAGGAGGTTGGCTTGCCGAGGCTAGCGGAATCACGTGACGCTCCCTCCTAGTATTTTTTACCTCCATGCTAGTATTTTTTACCTCCATGGTCGGCGGCGCATGACAGCACGAAAAAAATCAGCCTCCTCCCCCCCCCCCCCCCTGGCTACGCGCCTGGTGTGTGGGAGCGGAGGAGGAGGGGGCATGGAGAGGTTTGCAGTAGAGTGTACTAGAATATGGTATTTGTCTAGTTTGCAGCGCAAACTACGGCGACAAAACGTGCGCTGCAAACCTTAACTGGCGGCGCCTCAGGCTTGCCGATCCGGACTTCACCGTCCACTCCTTTTTAAGACACGCGTCCAGCGGACAAGAATCAACCTTATCTCATCCTTCACCGCTCGGTTGGTGCACTGAGGCATGCAACACATCATGTTGCTTTTAATATTTCTTTCCATGGCGTAAATAGAAGCTGTTAACATAACAGAAACGCGTCCGCGCATACCGAGTCACATACTCTTTGAAATATTTCTCTGGCCGGCCACTACGCGGCGCGACAGTCTGTGTACATTTAAAGCCCCTCAATGAAGAATTTATTTATTGAGGGGCTTTATGTGCATTGCCCCGTTGGTGCCCCGTTAATAGTCATGGCTAGGTGGCGTATGCCACCGCCCGATTTAAAGGGTTCAGCCTCATCCATCCATCCATCCATTGCGAATACCTTGGACCTTTACCACGAGGCAGCCCCATTTCATCAGCGTCGCCCAGACGGCGACAGTGGTCGACACCGACCCGTTGAAAGCTGACAAGCGTCCCGAATCGGGAGTGCGCACCTTTGGATGTTGCCACGAGGCAGCGCCTTTCATCAGCCTCACCCAAATGGCGCCCGACACCGGCCATGACGAGTTAACCGGATTGAGGCGAGAGGCCAACTTCCAGGAATTGCTATCGTGGGAGCGACAACGATCTCGGTTTCCCAGAAGACCACGCAGTGGCAGCAAAAGGCGAGCGCGAGGATACAACAGTAGAGGAGGAGTTGGGTGAACACGACAACCCCTCTGATTGGCCGCACCAAGCTCAGCAGATTCCCCAGTCGAGTCTCTTAGGGAAGATGAAGGGATTAAAAGCGGAAACCGTTGGTGCAGAGGAGGAGAGGTGTTGACGTGACCTGATACGAACTGAGACGTTGAATTTGCTTCTGATGGAGTGGGCTTCCGTACCAGGAGCCAGTGTCCATAATGTAAATTAAACCATGGTATAATTTTTTAACTGCGCTAACACACACTGACAAGGACGAGGCAGACAAGACGTTAAAAAAATTATACCATGCATGTCAACCAACTAGCCCGACTTGGAGCTCTACTTCAGTAAATTAAACCAGTTGCCTATTTCCTACAACCGGATATACTCCTCAATGGGCTTGGTGGATTCCTTGCCCAAAAGCTACATCAAGCTGCAACAAGGCTAAAAGCACCAACGGGGAAACGGTTCACAATGTAGAAGTGAAGGTTTCTCAAACGATGCGCCGTGGAGTAATCAGAAGAATCAATATAACAAGCATAGCGGCATGAAAGAAGCAAACGTCATAAGGCTCGTACAAGCGTTTGTCATTAGCCAAATTACGTATGTAGCCGCATACCGTAGATGGTTCGCAGCAGAAAAAAACTAAACTAAAAGGCCTGATCAGGAAAATATACAAACAAGCGCTAGGACTCTTGCAAAGCACAAGTACAGAGAGGCTCCTAGAGCTATAGTTTACTTAACACACTTGAGGAGCTGATAGAGGCGCAGTTACGTACTGCACAATACGAGTGCCTCTCTAAAACCAAGGCTCGTAGATACATCCTAGAGAAACTATAGGCATCAATTATCACACATGATATATGGCACCAAATACGATATTCCACGAGTCATACGGACTAAGCTCACACTGCCACCTGTTGGTTGCACCCCGTACACCACGAAGGAAGAAGGCAAAGCAGAGCAAAAACCATGGTGAAGAGCTTCAGAAACAACAAAGAGGTGGTCTTCGCAGACGCCGCCCGCTACAAACTCAAAGGCTGTTTCATCGCCGCAGTAGTTGACCACAATAAACAATGCAGCACAAGTCTGACAATAAACACGAGACAGATTTAAACAGTGGAAGGGACAGCTATAGCACTGGCCGTAGCACAAACTGGCGCCTATTATATAATCAGTGATTCACAAACAGCAGTACGCAACTCTGCAAACGGCAGAATCTCCCCTGAGGCACTGCGTATTCTCAGAACAGGATAAACAACCCATGACAACAGATAGGTCCACATTCTATAGATTCCAGCCCACACCTCCGACCCCATGGGAGAGGACAACCCTAACGTACATAGCTCGAGGACTCACTTTCCGAGCTACGACAGATCCCTCGTCAGAGTCCCCCGATGTGTGGGAGTTTCTAGATTCAATGATATTACTAAACATTATAAACTGCAGATGTGCATTTACCCACCACCTCACCCAAAACTCATTGGCCTGCAGTCTGTCGAATGGCAACAGTTACAAAGCAATTCGTATAAGTGTCCAGCACTACTACACGACCAGCAATATACACGACCGATAAATACAAAGATTAATGTGATGCACGAGCTATCTTAGAACACATACTATGGGAATGCCAGGGAACACAGTAATAAGAATGCAGCCTCCACCGACATCTCCATTGGCGGGCTCAGCTCAGCCCTGGACTCTGGGCAATCCAACGGGCCGAGGAAGCTGCAAGACCTCCTGGCCGCCCGCGGGAACATGCCGAATATGCAATAAAGTTTTTGTGTCTGTCTGTTTCCGCACGCTCCATTGGGTGAGCACATACAGGCGCTGATTACGCTACAAGGGTTTCATATGCCCTGTCGACGCAACTATCCTCTAACCATTTCCATATATCATGCCGGCAACTTCCGCGCTTACAAAATTTATCGTGTCCGAACCCCCCTACCCCCCCCCCCCCCCCGCCGTTCACTCTATGTTTTGGCGAGCCGCCCCCCTCCCCACCCTCCAATTCATTGAGGCAGCCCTGGATGCTCCCTGGCAGAACCTTCGAAATTGTGATATTTCTTCTCAGTAATTGTCTTTACAGTGGCTGCTAGTGTATGGCTTGGAGACATCAAGTGCTAGCCATGGCTTCGAAATTTTTCGACAATTTTTTACTAACTAAACGTCTTCACAATTGTTAATGCTTATAGCTTGCAGACATCATGTGCTAGCCATCTTGGAGATGTCGAAACTATAACTTGACACAGCGCTAGCTGCTTCTAGCCTGCTGAAGATGTGTCAAGTTAGCTAGTAGCCAATTTGTGCTTCCTGGGCTAGCGCAAATGACGAACTACTCCGTTTTGCGAATCAGCAACCAATGTTTTGGGACGGCTGAGGCGGCGCGTGTCAGTGTGTTTCAATATGTGTCAAATGTGATTTAGTATGTTTTATCTCAATAACAATGTGTAATACATTGAAGCATATTGATTGGACAAAACCGAACTTTGCATGTAGGGTTACCCCCAATAACAGTTGTCAAAACGTCATCCGGAACAGAAAATCAACCCAACCATACAAACTGCTTCGCTGCAAATGAG
Source organism: Dermacentor silvarum (assembly GCF_013339745.2). Classification (NCBI taxonomy): domain Eukaryota; kingdom Metazoa; phylum Arthropoda; class Arachnida; order Ixodida; family Ixodidae; genus Dermacentor; species Dermacentor silvarum. Next base: position 170,095,867 of record NC_051161.1, on the reverse strand, counting down.
AAACTTCGCATTGTCGTTGCTCCTGCTTCTTGGACAATAAAATTCGGAACTGTGTTTTGTCTCTTTCACATTCAGGAAGCAGCTCTTTCTAATCGTCTACAGGATCAGGTAATGACAGTTTGTTTGAAATGTGAAAGGTGTCTGCAAGGAACACCTCAAGTAACACAACATCAAGCTTCGTTCAGTATCTCCCCAACCTGATACCACAGTAAAAAAGGTATTTTTTTTTGTTTAATTTAAACCGTGGTCATAGTCTGCACCAAGCCACTCTAGCGTTACAAAATTTTGATTTCAGCTCTAGGGATCTCGCTGACTCATGCACAAGTTCGACATTAAATATCTCGAGAACGTGCAGAGCAACAGCCGCAGTCTGTTTACACTTTCCCAAAACACCGGCGTGGCTCGACACATACACACACGCATTTCCTTCGCACAAACACTTTTTTTTTCCTCATGACCGCGCCGTAATGTTGCAGGGCTAGCTGTGCTTTCGCGACACTCGAACGGTGGAAAAGAATTGCTGGATCCCGATTCGGAGGGTGTCCTTCGGTACCATAGGCATATTTGCCGGAGGGAGGGGGGCAGTTACCCCCCCCCCCCCCCCAATTTTGAAAGCGGGCACTTTTGGCTGCACGCTCGAAAGTCTAACAAAACTACAGCTGAAGCAACATTTTCTTCCTAATAGAGTGCCCACACAAGTAATACTTTCTTTACTGCGTATCCCCTGCTTGGGCAGCGATGATTGTCTTTTGTACCTCCTCAGGACGCACTGTGTAGCAGACGATGCTATTTGAAAAAACAATCCGCTTGCTATATTTATCCTGAGGGCGAGGGGAGGTCCGGATAAAGTATTATATAATCAGCCGTACCCATGCAACGATTGGTGTGCCTTACGGCATTAAATCGTTGGATTGTCAAATGCTGCAACTATTGAATCTCCGTACAGAGATAGCCTACACAGCGTCGCAGTCTAGTACCTTATCACCATAAACAATGTAATCAAACCTCTTACAGGTATAACTGTCAAATTTTATTCTGTAATCATGACTCATCGTAGATATTTTCGGGAAAATGAACTTGGTCGAACTTGCAGAGCCATTTCAATGCCAATAGAACACCGACTTGATTGTTTTTCCAAAGGCATGTGTCACTGCTTACATTGTCGATTTCATTTTCACGCTGTTTCTAAATAAGAGCTATACTATTAATTGTTACCCGCCAGGATCAAGAACAGCAGATATTTCATAATTTCAACAAATGATGGTCACGTTTTGGTGACCTCTACGAAAAATTTTAACTGTGTATAGGTTGCTTATGTGCTCTGAAAACACTCGCTTTCTCCCCATTTTTATGTGTTAAATACACGGCATTTAGTTGGTTTCCCCTCGTATCCTTGTTAAACTATATGGGGCCCGGTGTTTAGATTTAGTCCAAGTATGAAGCAATGTTCTGAGTGACGAGCGTCTATTCTGTGTAGGATTCATTAAAGCCTTTGCAGAAAGTTACTCACTGAAGCCTTCCACGGTGTCACACTGCACGAGATACGGACTTGAAATTCCGTAAAAATTGGGAGAATTTTAAACGCAAGGCGTTGCGAAACATTCATTTTCCTGTTTTAAGTACAAGTGTTGCCGATAATTACTAAACCTTCATTTATCCCATGTGTTTTCATGCATTATACGCAATTCGTAGTTTGTTTCTGCGGTGTCCTCGATGCGCTGAACAAAGTAGTCTTGTTTTATCTTGGAAAAATTAGGGGCATGGTATGGTTCCATGGGTAGGCAATGTTTCAAATAGGTGGGTTAAATGTGCCTTTTCTAGTACAATACGTATGCAACTGGTCCGTAGCGTTATTAGTCTGTTTTATGAGTGATGTAAAACTTAGACGGCTGTGGTGGCGTATTTACGACAACAACTGAGGTCAAATTTTGCGAACATAGGGGGAACAATACGCCAAGTTTACTTGCTATGGTAAATGCGTGTTGATCAAATAAAGCCTAAAAAATTCAGAGCCCTTCCACTGTGCAAAGATGAAAGACCAGCGAAGCTGTTGGTTTTTTTTATTTATATATTTTTTTTAATTTGGTGGTCGTGCTAAATGGTTGAAAAGACACAACACATAACTTTGTTGCGTCGCCGTATGCTGTATGTGTGAGTGAAAGCGAGTTTAGGCGACTAGATTCACACCACCTTGCACCATCGGCTGCAGCACGTTGGGCCGCTGCGCGTTTGGCTTCTCGTCGCTTTCCCATCCATTCGCTCCTTGAAGGCGCGCTCTTCCTCTTCGGAGCGAGCGACACGGGTCTTACCCATATACCAAGTCCAACGGGAAAACTGATGACGTCGCTCAGGAAATGGCTATGTCACGATCGAATGAGACACATATATATATTGGTTGGTAGACTATTACGTTTTATCACTGACATTTCGACACGCATCGTCTACCGTTTGGGCAACAGCGTTCATCGCTCCGGCGCATTGTTTTTGGTTCTTTGGTTCCCACGTGTGGCAAGGGTAGTTCAATGGCGCGTTACAGGTCTCCGAGCTCACAGGGGTATGTGCCATTGAGCTTGGAACCTTTCTGCACTATCACCAGGATCGGCCCACTTTGTTGTTCTACATGTCGTTTTGTCCGCGGGTGCGATCCCCCAGAACCTAGTCATATACAAATTCGCTGTAAAACATTGTAAGCAAGCATTCGAAAGTATCGCGCTGCTGTTATTAGCTAGGTTTGAGAATGTCCCAAGAAATCTTTGTGTTTCAGATATTTTATACTTTGATGGAATAGGCAGCATTTTAAGTACAATGTGCCGTGTAGTTTCCACGTTTCTGGCTTATATAGAAGCGTTAAGAATAATTATTGGGCCTTCATTTTTTTTTTCTTTTTACCGTTTCATACGCCGCACTTAACTAAAGGAGGCAGCTTCTTTATGTTTATATACACGGCATTTAGTTGTTTTCCCCCCGTATCCTTGGTAAACTATGCGGGGCAGGCTGTTTAGATTTAGTCCAAGTACGAAGCAATGTTCTGAGTGATGAGCGATATTTGTCTATTCTGTGTAGGTTCATTTTCATTTTAGTAGGACAAAGTAATGAGTGATGTGTAGGTAAAGTTTGAAATGGATGGGTAATTGGGGCTTTCACAATAAATTGCGTATGCAAGCACTCTAGAGTGTTATAAGCGTATCTAACGAGCGGGGCAGAATTGAGCCCGCTGCTTTCGCAGAAGTATAAAAGCCACCAAGACTAAATTTAGCGAAAATTGGTGGTACGCTATGGAAATCCCTGTGCAAAGCTAAATGCGGTTGGATCAAACACAGCCTTTGCAATAAAATTATTATTCAAGTGTTAGAGCTATGAGCTATGCTTCCCATTGCCACTCATTACTGAGCCGTCGTTTCAAATGCAAAGCATTTACTGGCAAACATTTGTTACTTTGACAGTATCTATCTATCTATCTATCTATCTATCTATCTATCTATCTATCTATCTATCTATCTATCTATCTATCTATCTATCTATCTATCTATCTATCTATCTAGCCGGCCACGTCTTTGTGCTCTCATGGTCATTTCGTTAACTTGGTATGTACCAAAACTGGCATACTGTCACAAGAGTATATGACGAACATAAATGATATGGCATACATGAATATTATGACATGCGTGTCATGTAGGTCATGAAACAGCCGCCTACGTCTTGGTGCTCTCATGGTCGGTTCGTTAACTTGGTAGGTACCAAAATTGGCATAGTATGACAGGAGTGTAGGACGAACCTAAGTGATAGTAAGGTCTTGATGAGGGCTAGTTTGTGCATATTTAGAATTGAGGTTTGAACAGCGCAAATAAAACAAGGACACGAAGAAACAAATACCACAGACAAGCGCTGTCCTCAATTCGAAATAAGTGATAAGTCATGACATAAATGTCATAACATGCATGTCATGTAGGTGATGACAATGACCCAGCAAAAAGATTAACACTTAAAAACTACTGAAATGGGTTCTGACGTGGGTAATAAGTGAAGGAAGCACTAAAGGATAGTGGTAGAAGTCAGAGTCATGAGCATGACTCAGCAAAAATGAGAATGACTCAGCGAATAAAGATTAACTCTCAAAAACCAATGGAATGGGTTCGGATGTGGTACTAAGTGACGGAAAACGCTAAAGCTTGATGGTCGCAGTCATTGTCATGAGCATGACCTTAAGGTCAGGTGTAGCTATAGGGACTACTGAGGACTCATGACATGGATGTCATGACATGTGTGTCATGTAGGTCATGAAAGAGCCGCCTACGTCTTGGTGCTCTCATGGTCGTTTCGTTAACTTGGTAGGGTCCCCGCACACTGCTTCGCATAACATCGATTCCCACAGGGTGTGGGATCTGCCGGCTCCCCCCCCCCCCTATTTTTATACATCATAAGGCGTTCCTAGTTGGTTTCAGTGGTGTCCTCGATGAACTAAACAAGACATTGTTTATATTTGGCAAAAATAAAGGGCACGTTATGGGCATTATGTAGGAAAACCTCAAAGATAGTGGACTGATTATGACACTTGCAGTACATTAGGCACGCAAATGATCCGAAGCTTCATAAATGTGCTGTACGAATAAAACATAATTCATCCCGCTGCCCTGGGAGAACTGTGAACTCAGCCGATATGAAATCTAGCGAAAATTGAGTGGGGAGAAGCAAGGGAGGACACTATGGTAAATGTTATGGCGAAGCAACTTTTTTAAAGCATGCAATATCATTACAAGAAATGGAAACTTTTGTTGCAACTGTTTGATAGAAACAGCTTCGCTGGAAATTGGGTTGCAATTCTCCAAGGTCGTACAGATCTGCTGTTTTTATTTATTGTGGACACTGCAAGTCATTTATATTGATTGCACTTTGTTGTCTATAACCTCGACAACACTATGACCTAAACTAGCGATGCAACAATTCTTTGTTGAATAATGAAAATTGTTTGTTGCAAATGTGCATTGTACTGCTGCTACTGGGCAGTATCAGGGACCTCTGTCAGGCCCTCATTGCCTTTTGTCCCTGCATCATTTCGATATTTTGCATAGTTGTAACAATTCTTCTGGCCCCCATGGTTCACCATAGGTAATTGATAAATATGTCTATGTCTGGTAAATATAAATATAACACGCATATCCAGGCTCTCTCATGTATTGTAATTGAAATTAGCAATATATATATATATATACACACACACACACACACACACACACACATATAGAGAGAGACCCGCCGGGGTGGCTCAGTCAGCTAAGGCGTTGCGCTGCTGAGCACGAGGTCGCGGGATCGAATCCCGGCCCCGGCGGCCGCATTTCGATGGAGGCGAAATGCAAAAACGCCCGTGTGCTTGCGTTGTAGTGCACGTTAAAGAACCCCAGGTGGTCAAAATTACTCCGGAGCCCTCCACTACGGCGTGCCTCATAATCAGAACTGGTTTTAGCACGTAAAACCCCAGAAAGAAGAAGAAACATATATATAGAGAGAATTAATACCCTCCCCCCATGTTGTGGCACCCCGTCATCGCCGTAAATTAAGTTCAGGCGCGCAGGGAATCGCGCTTCACCGTGCAGCGAAACGGAGGAGGACCCCCGGCCGTTTTAACATTTAAAACGCTGTCAGTGCCGCATCAATGTGATTGTAACCTTGAGCAAGACGATCGTCGCTGTACCTTGCAAGCGCGTCAAGCGAGCAGCCTTCGAAGCCGCGCGGTGGATCGCAGCACTGTGCGTCTGAGGCTTTGCTGTGTTCGATTGTATCACGAGTGTTTCTCAAGTCCTATAACCTTGGTGTAATAGAGGACGACGCTGTTTTCGGCGACAGTGACACATAGGCATCAGCAGTGACAACGGATAAACTGAGCACGCACTTGTCCGTTTTTGTGCTTCGTTTATTGAATAATTAATAGGAATATTGTATGTAGAATTATTTCAGCTAACTTCAGAGAAGTGTGTAAATTTGTTTTTAATGTGGAGCCGTAACTGCAAACCTTTCGAGCGAGAGAAATTATCGATTGGGACGAAACAAATACAACAAGAATGACACCAGCTATGGAGTGACCTTTAATTGGAGAGAGACACGCTTCTGTTTCCGCGAATCCAGCTGATAGAGTGAACGTGATCAACACGGCTGAATGAACTGTGAGAACGAACTGCCATTAAGTGTGCCCGCATGCGGCGCCACGCGAGTGGCGTCAAAATTGAAGTTCAAAACGCCCGCGCACTGTCACGTGACACGTTCGTTGGTAAATTTTACTGCAAAATAACAATAATACGTACATGAAAATACAATAAAACTTACCTTGAATATAACTAATTATTTAAATTTAATGATCTCCAAGGTGACAAATAAGATGGCAAAGGGAAAAGTGTGGTGGCTACGGTGGCTAGATGGGTAGTGGTGGCAGCACTGAGCCATTACGATTTTCCGCGGTTTCCGGTAGAGACGAAGCAATTTCCTTTTCTCTTCGGACGCCATCACGGTAGAAGTGCATCGTTCTCCTCCGGGAGCTAAGGCTAATCCAGCAGCGTGCACTAAATATATCTGCCATCAACACCATTTAACAAGCCCATTAGGTCACCATGCCTTCCAACGACGAGCTTGCTTGCGTGTACGGCGCCCTGATTCTCCAAGACGACGAGATCGCCGTCACTGTAAGTAGCGCCGTGCGCGTGCCGGTCGCATGGCTTTTGTTGCAACGTTTGGACAAAATGTGACCCCCCACCCGCTTGTTCCGTCTAGGCTGAGAAGATCAGCACCATCCTGAAGGCTGCAGGCGTCGAGGTCGAGCCGTACTGGCCAGGTAAGTCTCGTCAGCTTCTTAACGCGGATGTCGTTCGCCGGCGTGCAAGCAACGCGCGAGTGCGACGTGCACATACTGCGTCGTGCTGCTAAGCTGCCTGCAAGTATGTATGTGAGTCGCTGCCATGAAACAGTTAAGGCCAAACTGCATATGCGCGAAAATGCACGTGACATAGTCATTATGACTTGGCTGTTCAGCAGGATGTCACCGGTTCGTTTCCCACGTGGTCCGAGTGCGCAAACAGTGAATCACGGCCTGGTTGCGCGTTTGAGAACGTCAGGTGGTCAGAGTGAAATCGTAGACGTAGCCTCTCAACTTGTAGCCGCCGTGTCGCTTTGCGACGTCAGTCGACACTCGATACTGCCATTAGGCGCTTCATTGCATCAATGGTATGGCCTGGCCTTAGTCGTCTATCTTCCTCAAAAGTAGCATTTAAGTGCTGGTGGCAACTCAGCAGTGATGGTTGAATGCATGCTGTGCAAAAAAATCTGAGCAGGGGCTGATTAATTTAAAATCTTCTGACCATTACTACAGCAGTGAAGTTCTTTGTTCCTGCATTGAGCCAAAGTGGTAGTGTATGCATTGCTGAGCAAGTTGAGTGATGAACTGCTGTGATAAGGCTTCAGCGTACACCATGTCCAATTCAAGCAGCACTTTGTGTTTGACTATTGTCTCCCGATTTAGCCACACCAGTGTGTCCTGTTTGCTTAGGCCTGTTGGTGCCAGAGGGAGACTACAGTAATGGTTGCCAGGAAGCAGGCTGGGTGTTGTTCATTGCCCGTCTGTGCCACAATGCCACCAACATACTTATCAGTCTGCTTCGATTCACCTCGCCACGAAAAGTTCAGAATAGTGCAGCTTGGCTTCAGTGTTGCAAACTCAAAACGGGGGTATTCTGCAAGAGTCCACCTAGTAGACTGTCTTGGCTGCTGCTGATTGGCTGGATCTGCACGAGTGTAGAGAAGACACGTGGCCCCCAACCAGTCTTCTCGCTCATACAGCTGCAGCCAATCAGCGGCAGTCGAGATGGACAGTCCACTAGGTTGACTCTTGCAGATTACCCCCCCCCCCCCCCCCCTGATGTTTTCTTTGCCTGATGTGTGCCATCTGTTAAGACGTCTCGAAATACATGTATGGTCAGTATTTGAGGTGTCAACACACCCTACATTGCATAGAGACAGCAGATGTGCATAATATTTGCATATGCCTGTGTGCTGCGTTGTCTGCTGCACTACTGTATACTGCACCTGTATAGTTAAAAAATTTTGTGAACCAGCCCAGCTTTGCTGAGCCTATTGAAGGCAGCGATATGGTAGGGTGCAGCACCTCGTCAACTAGTTCAGGTGGTGCAGGTGAATCGAACAAATCTGTTGTGAGAAGAGTCTGGAAGTTTGGAGCAGTTGATTGCAACGGAGTACCTCGTTCTGGTGTAGAACAATGTCTCCAAATATAGGATTGGAAGACTGAGCTAGGAAGTGAACCCAGTAATTCCATGTGACATGACCCAGACATGTTGCTTGACCATCTCGGATCTTACTCCGAGAAATGTGTTCTCACTCCTATCCTTAGTCATTTACATATCCACATTTGTGGATGTACTGCTTTCCAGTGGAGGCAATCCCTCTTGTTTAATTTAGTTCATAACACCAATTATGCTTTAAATACAATATTCGAAAATAAGGAATGATTTTCGGTAGTCCCTGACATTCATTATATCGATATTACACATAACATCCCTTGTACAATTCAATTCGTAATCTATACACAATGAAATACAACCGATAATATAAAATAGTTTAGCAGAAGGAATGCACCCAATACACTTGAGCAAACAATTATCACCAAATCAATAACCTGATTATCTGAAAGAAAGGTATGCAATGCGTTTTGTGGAAGGCACTGATTGTTTTCATGAGAGCAATCAGTTGTGTCTGGTGATGGTGGCCTTACCCTTTGCAGCGTGTTGCCATAGTATTGCATGTCTAAACCAGCATGACCGCAGAATGGGAAGTAGAAAAAAAAAAGTATAAAGCAATACTCACTGGTGTGAAGTGTTTTTGCCAGCTTGTGATGACAATGAAGCCAGCTCTGGTGGTACTGTTGCCAGGACAAGATATGCAGTTTCATTTTGCCATCTGGTTAAGCATTTACACTTTTTGGTTCCCCTCCCCTTTATTTACTTTTTTTTTTAGAGAGAAGCTTTCCATTAAAATAGAGTAAATACGGTAATGTGGAAATGCTATTTGTTGGCCACCTGTGAGAGTTGGGTCATATTGGTGTTCACCCACGCAGGCCTCTTTGCGAAAGCGCTGGAAGGGCTGGACCTGAAGGGCCTCATCTCCAACGTTGGCTCTGGTGTTGGCGCTGGACCAGCAGCAGCCAGCAGCACCAGCGGCAGCTGCAGCTGCCCCTGCAGCAGGTGGTGGCAAGGCCGGTGAGTGTCGTATTATTGCTGCCATGGTCAAAGCTACGGCTAGTTGGGGTGCAATTGGATGCTAAGGTTTAAATTGCCCTTCTACAACACTGCCCTGTATATTTCTGCACCAGCTCGCCGTGATGTCATGCACTTTGACAGCTCGTGCCTAGCTAATTATTTGGACTTACACAATGGACTCCATCGTATCATAAATGAGCCAAAGAAAACTTGCCAAGTTTAAATAATTGCTGCTGTACCATGTACACCTAACTATGAGAAAGTACTCAAGCTCACGATGGCGTGCTGGCACTAAAGCTTCAGCAGAAAATTTTTTTTTTAATTGAAGTGCTCATTTTCTCTTTAAATAATCCACCTGTTACTGCAAAAATACTTCCTTTTTTAGTTAAATTAAAGTCCTGAAACCCTAGGAAAATGGGCAGCCTCCGTTGCACCCTGAATAATTTATGATAATAAACCCGATGTTTCATGTCCCCAGAGGCGGGTCATGACACCAGGTGGGCACATACAGAACACAGTACAATGTGCCATTTTGGCACTTGCTCCTGCCTCTTCAGTGCTGCTGCTTGTTGGCAGCCTCTTGTGTAGGTGCCACCTGATTATGTGAATTGTCTCCTGCAGCACTTAGGAAGCATGGAGTCTTTCCTGAAAATGCCGGGCTTTGTGTTGCTTCACTGAGTAAGGCAGGGTGCAAAAGAATGACCAAGGTAGCGCGCGGGGGTTTCGCATATACATGAGCACTGCCGAATGCACGAAGCAGAGTATGGTTCCAGGTGAAACTGCGCTATTTTTTTTAGGGATCTTTGTTTGGTACATGCACGTCGTATACTGAAAATGAGTGTGGTGGTGAGCAGACGACGCAGCACAGATAAACACGTTTCGAGCCTTCCTATTGGTCAAGGCGTTCTTCCAGGGTGCTGCAAATGGCTTGCGAGATAGTGTGCAGGGGCGCCATTTTGATACAAATGCAAATTCCTGCCCCAAAGACAGAAAATGACCAAAATTACACCACGCTGTGTGCTTCGGCATGTGTGCTCCTGCAGTGGCCGCAAACGGCGCGCGGATTCGTTCTCCAAAATAGAGTGCAGCTGTTAATGTTCTGCACACTGCGCAAAAACGCCCGTGTGCTTGCATTGTAATGCAAAGCTGTCTAGGATGAAGAGTACCATTGCATCGCGATAGGTGGCGACAAAGCAAAAAAATAATCGGGATGTGCGCGCGGTAGTGAAAAAAGCGTGCGTCTCGGATGAAGACATGCGCTGTGACGGAAGTGCCTTCACCGCTGAGAGCACTAATCATATTACGAGAATTGCAGCTCCCGCACTACTTTTGTGCAAAATAGAAACATGATTCTGCTGATTCATTCTGTAAAGGCGTGTTAACGTAGAATGCATTTGTTTTCTTGATACCCTCGATAATTTGACATTGGGTTAAATCGATTATTTTTTGGTCCCGCGTAATCCGAATTGACGAGGTTTTACTATTGCAGTGCCATTCTTGAACGCCGACGGCTGCCACTTGTTAGACGCAGTTAAGGGGGGACCCGGGTCTTTGGGACCGAAAATCGGCCCAAAATTCGAATTTTTTATTTCTCCATTTCCGCGCTCCTGATGCGTTTCCGCACCTATCTCCGAAATCTGGTTACAAAATAGCGCGTATTTCTTCCGTTAACGTGACCTAAAGATGCGAGTCTGCAAGCGTTTCCCTTTAAATTGGGGAGAAATCGCACCCGATTTTCTTCGCGCATAACTCGATAACTACGCGCCCTGGCAGCGCCATTTTGGTATCGTTCGAAAGCTGACGTTTCTGGCTTTGTTTATTCGTCGGTCGGCAACATTGCCGGCTGAGCGGTCACGAAGAAAACAGCAGCAAAAGAAATGCGCCGCGCATGCCACTATTGGCCAGTTTCAACACGTGACCATGATGGCGAGTGCTGATTGGCTCCAAGAACCACGCGCGAGTCAACGACGAAAACAGCCGCCATTTTGTCGTGGTCTCGGAAGCCTCGCAAGTGCGACGTTAGATATGCCTGGAGGTCCGACTAAGTTTCGTTCCGTGAATCGTTACGGGCGGAAACGCGCAAGAAGTAAGAAAATTCCGAAAACGATTCCGTCAGCGCAGGATACCCAGCAGCTCGCTGCTGAAATTGTGCCGCCGCCGAACGTCGTACCGCCGCCGAATGTCGATGCCTCAACTGCTCTGCCGGATCACGCATCTCCACACGCCGGTTCCACTCGCGTAAGAATTGACACGCCTGTCGTAACTGAAGAGGAAGTGAATGAGATAAGAGCGCGCGAGCAAGCTACGCTCGACAAGATAGCATCGACGCCGGCCACGGAGCGAAAGATTCGGCGGTTTGAAGATCCGACCACCGATAGTGCAACAGCCTCGGTCACGGAGCCCGCTGCACCGTACATCATCGTCGAACTTGCCGCAGTGAACAATCTTATCAGCGTTCTCTCGTGCAATACTTGCGGTGGTTCTGCGAAGTTAGTGCGGAGTGATCAAGATTACGGTCTTGCAACAAAACTGACTGTGGTTTGCGAGATCTGCGGTGAAGTCGCGTCAGGATGGAGCTCGCCGAGAATTGAGGGCCCGAAAACGTGCAATCCCTTTGAAGTAAACATACTCGCAATGCGTGCTATGTTGTCGACTGGCAACGGCCAAACGGCCATGAATGATATATTTGCGGCTATGGGTTTGTCCCGTCGGGGAATGCATAAAAAAACATTTCAGCAGCACTTGAAAAAAACGCTGAAGCCTGCTGCCACGCAAGCGGCTGAGATCGCGATGAAAGAGTGCGCGATAGAAGCGGCGAAAATTTATGACGATTTGTGCTTTGGGCACAAGAAAAACATCGCCATATGCTACGATGGCACGTGGATGACACGGGGACATTCGTCACACATAGGAGTTGGTGCAGTGGTTGAACTTTTCACTGGGTATGTGTTAGACTACCAAGTCTTGTCAAACTTTTGTTTGGGCTGCGAAGTTGCCCCAAAGCCCGGCACCGAGGGCTATGAAGCCTGGAAAGAAAGGCACCAATGCCAAAAAAACTCGGAAAGCAAGTCTGGGCAGATGGAGGTGGAGGCAGGCCTCATTTTGTTTCAGAGATCCCTGCGGAAACATAACCTCCGCTACACAACCATCTTGTGCGACGGTGACAGTCGTACTTTTGAGGCCATAAAGCAAGCCAGGACATATGGCTTTGTTGAAGTGCAAAAGGAGGACTGCGTCAACCATGTCCAGAAAAGAATGGGTACTGCACTTCGGAACTTGGTGAAAAATCACAAGACTGAAGATGGGCGAAGCCTTGGAGGAAAAGGCAGGTTGACGGCTGACCTGATAAAGAAACTGAGCCTGTATTACGGCCGTGCTCTCAAATCGCATGAAGGCGATGTGGATGCCATGCAGCGAGCTGTGATGGCAACTTACCATCACTTCGCATCCACAGACAAGTGCCCTAACCACAGCCTCTGCCCAAATGGTGAGCAGTCGTGGTGCCGGCACAATGCTGCTACAGCCAAAGGAGAACCTGTGCCAAAACACGGGTACAACTTGCCCAAGGAAGTAACTGAAGCACTACTGCCTGTCTACAAGCGCCTCTCTAATAGAAGCCTGCTGGAAAGGTGCCAACGAGGGAAAACTCAGAACTCCAATGAGAGTTTTCACTCTGTGATCTGGAGCTTGGTTGCCAAAGAAAAGCATTCGTCACTGTTTGCTGTGGAAGCTGCAGTAGCTGAGGCAGTCTTGCGGTTCAACACTGGCAACCAGCATTCAGCAGCAGCGATCCTAGGGGAACTAAACATGAATTCGCCAAAAACTGGCTCTGACAGAGCAGCAGAAAAGGACTTGCGGCGCAGCCTCATCTCAACGAAGAGGCATGCAGCTTTGGGTGAACTGAAAAAAGGCGTGAAACGAAAACACAAAGACACGATGCACCCAGACTATTCACCTGGTGCCTACTGATGGCTTTTGGTGCAGTTTTCTCAAGCTTTTTTTCAATAAATCAGTTCTGAAATGTTTTTTGTTGTTTTCTCAAAACCACAATTTTGATGATGATGCTGTATTGGAGGTGCAATATCTCTGCTTCTACTTGTGCTATCACTGTAATTTTTTCTTTTTCAGAAAGGTAAGGCTGTATAGAGTGCAAAATTACCAAATGACTTTGTTGCATTCATTAGAAAATTTTTGTTTAATGTTCCTTTTTTAGTGGTAAGATGGATTTCTGTCTATGAAGTTTGCAATGTTCTCATTTGATGTAAAATTGGGTTAGAACACCGTTTTTGCCAATTTGCACTCTTTGTTAGTTCCACATCATTTTCATATGTTAATTTTTATTATGCCATGTATAGTTTAGTAACTAGCTCACCTCCAAGCAAATTATCCAAAAAAGGTGAATTTCCTCACTTTTTAAAAAGTTATTAACTCTGCAAGAAAACTGAATGCATATTTAAAATGAGCACATTGAGATACATAAACTCGGCAACTTTCATCAAAATCGATCAAAAATTAAAAAAAAATTTAAACCGCAGGGTCCCCCCTTAAGAGTGCGCAGGAAGCAGAGTTGAACAGTTAAATGAGTCAACACAATCAGCAGCCGGATCGAGGAAGCTGGTGGGCCCTTGTAGGTTTCTCACAACAGCTCTGGCATTCCCCCCCCCTCCCCTTTTTTTTTTTCATGCAACTCGGTTATACAAATTATCGCTTATAACAAGGGAGTTTTCGTGGTACTTGAATATTGATGTAAGTGGGTTCAACTGTACCACCCGCCCAGGGTTGATTGTGGGTCGGCGGTGAATCAGAAATTGTTACTGCGTCGGTTGGACCGCTTAGTTTGAGAACACTTTTCTGCTGTCATCATGAGTGTGCACGGGAATGTACAGTTCTATCGTAGTGCCACCAATGTTTCCGACTTGACAGGAAAGCATGTGCCATGCCGGCTCAACCCACTCTTCCATATTCTAGTGCGCTATAGTTTTAAAGCGCGCTTCTACGCGCTTTGTGATAATTTATTCTATGGTTGGTCATGGTTTTAAAGTGTGCTGCCATATTCTATGATTTCACTAAAATTCAAATTGGCCTGCTCCAAATTGCTCCAAAATGACTGGGCAGTGGCAGAAACATAAGTGGTACCAGCATTATATTGTGCTTGTTTTGCATTGTGGGTACATGCAGGGACTGCACACTGTAGAAAACTCAAGCTCTGCTTGTAAACTTATATTGAGGCCACAGCAGCAGGAAAAACAGAAATGCACTTGGTTAAAATTAACTAGATGTAGAAAACACTCACATCACCACACTGTAATTAGCAATTAAAAAGAAATGCGTTTGAGGACCTAAATAAAGTTTTTCCAGTACAGTTTGGGGGGGGAGGGGCTATAGAAGTCATTGTTATAATGATGCCAGAAACAAAGAAGGTCTGGGTATAAACTTTAAATCAGTCTTCTGCCTCACTACAGTAACATCCAGGGGTGCAACAGCTGCGCCAATTGTGCTATGTTGATACAATTTTGTATTTTTGCACTGAGCTGCGCCAAAACGCCCCCGACCAGATGTTAAATTTCTCGGTTACGCTAGTTTTAGCGGGAAACAAAGGCCACGTTGGCAACCTGCAGCTTGGACATCGCCATCAAATCCAGTCTGACCCAGGAGCACAGATGAGATCTCAAGTACACTAGCTACTGTATCTAAACACATCCCCAGGCAAGACGTGTTTGGTGGTGGGTGCTGAAGAATATTTTCGCTGGTTGCAGTGCGGCGTGTTGTATATGCAGTAAAATCTCGCAGAGACAAGGAGTGCGCATTGCTTGCAGTAACGAAAGGAGTTTGCCATTGCTGCATTGACTCAACAAGATCCTCGCCGTATCCGTGCATGCTGTCACAAGCGGAGCGGTTACAAATGTTCCACGGGAAACTCGCTTGTACGGTACGGAAAGTGACCCGGCACTGACGGCGTGAGCTTTGTAGGTGATGCAATGCACAAAACTATCAAGGGTACGGTTTCATGCAGCAACAGGCACATCATTAATGAAACTGTGCCAATTTTTGCTGTACACCGCCGAAACGCCAATAGATTGTATGTCACTGCATGTTTCGACTACTGCCGGAACGTTGCGACACATCGCCAGAAGAAAAAAAAGACCGAAAGGAAACCACTCGCGAAGAAATGCATGGGGGGTGTACTTTCCACATGTTTGGCGGAGAAAGTTGCGTGCAGTGCACTGCTGTGACCGTCGATCTGGGTCGTCGTTTGGAGCATCCGTTCAATTTTGCCGGGCACGGCCTAGGTCAACCGTGCACGGCGAAACTGAACGCGCGCTCCGAACAACCATCTCCGATCGCGCCCCTGCCATCTCCTACGCTGCTAATGTGAATTACCGTATATACTACTCGCGTAATGAACACACTTTTTTTCCCAGAAATCCAATGCAAAGTTGGCGGTTGTATTTTTATTATGCGAGGTAAATTTAATGTGTTATGAGTAAGTGGGAACTGCTCCAAATTTGGGATTTCGTGCTCCAAAACGGAGTTGTTTTTTTCCGTAACCTGCTCCAAAAATTGCTTCAAATCCTATTTTTGCTGTCGCACCACTGAACGTCTATCTACTTGACTGTTGCGCTAGATGGTCTGACACGTTGACTTGAAAACTAAGCGCAAATAAATTACTCATCTACTTGACTTGTTGTTTTGTATTTGCCATTCAGCATTGTATGTCACTGGTAGCTTGCAAGCTTTTCTGCACAGTTTCCCAGT
Source organism: Dermacentor silvarum (assembly GCF_013339745.2). Taxonomy (NCBI): domain Eukaryota; kingdom Metazoa; phylum Arthropoda; class Arachnida; order Ixodida; family Ixodidae; genus Dermacentor; species Dermacentor silvarum. Next base: position 170,079,857 of record NC_051161.1, on the reverse strand, counting down.
TCACTCGTTTTGCCAGCAAGCACAGAGGCACGGATTACCCGAGTGTGGGTTTTTTGAGCATGCAGTGATGCTACCGCTGCGCCGAGAGGCTAACTCTGCTACATTTCGGCAAAATGAGAAATATGCGCCCACTCTCCGCGGAAAGAGTTGCTCGGGCTTTCAACAACGGAACTATGCCCTCAAGCACTGTTTTACCGCACCATCTAAAGTGTCATTGCGTGGACCAGCGGCTGCATTAGTTCCGTGGTGAAACGAGTCAAGGGATCGTACTGCTGTTTTTTCCGTGGGTTGCTGTCTATTCAATACCTTCCATACCGACGCGTGCGGGTTGCTTAGGCAACGGGACAACCTCGCTCTTCAGGCAGCAGCGAGCGATCGCGCTGGCGCCGAAACAGACCCCACACTCCTGTATGACCAATGTAAAACGCTGACTGATACGCGGTGGCCGTGAACAATTTTTCGCAATCAATTTGTCGCCCTACTTTTTCACGACGCAAGAATGGCATACGGCCAATATTTTTTGGTCAACTCTACTATCGCTGCTGGATACTGAGGAAGCGCCGCTGGTTAAGCCTTGCTGTATCATATGCGTCCGTGACTTAAAATTTGCTGCCAGCTGATGAGGTGGTGGGCATGGTCGTCGCAGCGAGATGACCTCCAATATGTTCAGACCAATACAGCCGACGTCCGATTTCCTGGACCCTCAAGGGACCGCAAAAACGTCTGGAAAAACGAATGCACGTGAAAACGCACCTTTTTGGTAGGTATTTTTCGCTGACGGAGAGGGTCACGGTCGGAGTACAAGATTCCCATTGCTATTCAGCCAATGCATCGTTTAGGTGGCTCTGAAAAGAGCCGTTTATTAAAAAAAATACGACGTGGCCGGCGCTACCTCATAGGTCAGCACTTGGGCGCAAAGAAGTCGCTTATTTTCTTTTGCACGGTCCGCTTGCCCGCGATCATGTCTGCCTCAATTTCAGTCAACGTCATGTTGCCGCTGTACACCGATGACAGTGTCATCAGTGACAGTGTCATCAGGCGACTTTCTTCTCCATCGTGAGCCTACGAGGGGGCTTTGTGCGCTTCGACGACGAAGGAGCAGTCTGTGCCATCGCTGTAAACGGCGAATCCGCTCGACGAAAAGCGCAGCACGAAACAGCTAGGAACTCAGTGGATCTAGACACGACCGCAGAGCTGGCAAAACAACACGTGAACGAACACAGTGAGGTTTGGCTTGGCTAAGCTACGGCTGGCAACGGATTGACACGTGCGGTTTCGAGGTTACGGCAGGCGCGGTGCTGCTGGCCACACCTGCGATGCGAGTATGGTGGGTTCGAGGATATGAAAACCAAAATGGCAGCGTCGGTGGTGACTTTGGGTCGGCGGTTAACAGTAAAAAGTCCGGGAAATCGGATGGTGAAGGCTATAAGCGTCCGGAATTTTGGACTTTTTAATACATTGACTCTATGGGGAACTTGACGGTGCCACAGATGAGTCCGGGAAATCAGGCATGTCTGGAATTTCGGGCGTCGACTGTAAACCGCTTTGGTGATAGGGCGTGAGGTCACGGGCTAGACTGGTGGCTGGAAGCAGATATGTGGTCCGCGGGTGACGTGCCGGCAGCTACCGTGAACGCTTTCGCGAAGTTTCTGCACTTACTGGACGGAATGACGAAAGCGCACGTGTAGGCAGAACGCTCCAAACAGAATTCACTGATCGCAGTCTAATCCAACAACATTACATGTGCACAGTCAAAGGTCCCGTGCGTTTATCTGCACTTTGCGGTGGTGTGCGACGCACATTGAGTTGCGCGACAAGCGAACCGCTACGGCAGTGATGACCATTGCAGCATTTCAAGTGCAATCAATGGCCGAATTTTTTCGTGCCATCGTGGCACCCCCTCGTTCCCGATATAGTCAATGCATAAGAACTTATGAAATTTCAGATGCAAAAACCCTTTGCCATCCGATTTTCCGGAATTTTTGCCATGACCGCGGGTCCGAAATGACTTTATCGAAGCCACCACTGCTGCCATTTTTACTATCTCGCTGCCTCGAACAGGCGCTCTTGCACGAAGCTGCTGGCAGCCACAGCCACCACTGCAACAACGCTAGGCCAACCTGCTTCTACGTTTGCTACCAAGGCTTTTGCTTTTCGGTGCCGTGTTTTTCATTGAAAGAATTCGCCGCTGTCAGCAATGGCACTGACTCCACCTTTGTAATCCTCCCCAGTAGCTTCCAATCTCGGAAAGCGTAACGCATGGTATAGTGCCTTGTCTTGAAAGTCAGCTTCACCTCACTACAGCAGTGTTCTGCGGTGAAGCATACGAAAAAGTAAGAGCAATTGTCACGGGACACGGTATGTATTCCTTAATTATACACGCGTGCATCTGCCGTATCCTATCACAGTACGAGCACAATGACACACCTTTAGAGCTATTTCCGATGCACCTGTGGTGATTTGAGCCCCTGAGGGCAGTAAAAGGCATACATTAATTTTTTTTCAGACTGCCCGATTTTTTTGGATGTTTTCGCGGCCCCTAGGTAGTCTGAAAAAGGACTTTGACTGTAGATGATATCAATAAATTGCAGCACAGGAAAAACTATGTAAGCTTTTCATACTGCTGGCGGTAACTTTTTACAAAGGAGTGCTCCAATGCATTTATAGGAGCAAAATCATGCTGAAGGTTGCCAAAGGTTTCTTAATTCTGCACGTAGCCTGTCCGAGTGCTTCTGTGTTTTTCAAGCACATCTTGGGACTAAGGACTGTGATGAAGGAGGGGGGGGGGGGTCATTTTTAGTGTTTGGATTGAATTTATGAACCAGGGGTGACCACTTACTCCTTTCACATGCATTGCAAACTGTAAAAGCCCCCATTTAATTGTTTGCAATCGCTTTCATAAACCTGCTCTGAAAGCCCACGCATTTTTGCCTGCTCGAAAAGGGGATGGGCCAGTAGCATCACCGAGCATGTTATGCTGCTGCTTGATTTGACATTTGTGCAATTTAATGGTCTTTTGCATGGCCATGTGCATTTTGAACATATCCCTGTCTCCCAACATACGCCACACCAGAGCGCTTGTATTTTAAGCCTGCTGGTGCCAGAGGGAGACTACAGCAGCCGGTGGCCAGGAAGCAGGCCGAGTACTTGTGCTCTGTCTGTGCCGCAAATGCCACCAACAGAACACTGTACCTTGCATGTGCCTGTTATGTTTTGCTAATGTATTCATGGCAGTTAAAAAGAAAACGTCCATTTGAGCTCAGTGTATTGTGTTAACTGTCTAAGGGCTTGCTGGTCTGGTTGCAGAGCCTAGTGGACTGAAAGTTCTTTGCTTGTTTCCCTATTACAAGCGCACTTTCAAAGACGATTTGAACCTGCGAGAGCAGTTAGCTCCATTTCCCATGCTCAATAAAGGGAGATTGAGTATGGTATTGGTTTGGGGGAGTTTGCAGTATTAGAGAACTATACTTTTGCGCATGAACTAGGAAACAGTGACAAGAGACTAGACATTCGCAGGCACAGACTCCCAACCGATTTTTCTTTTTTTTTTTTTAGTATGCCAAAATTTTATACACAGATAAGACATGCATACAGTTCGCTCCAACAAATGAGAGCAACAAAGAACCTTTAAACAAATCAGTGGATTGTAAGATAATGGAGCGTGTTGCTGGGTCGGTTGCTTCATGTTGGCTGGAGACGAGTGCAAGTATTTTGCACACAGGGAAGAAGTGCTTGTAAAAACTGACACACATGCGGCACGCACTGTCATGAGAGATTGCGGTAGAGCGAGTTGCTCAACAATCGTTTCTGTCTATGCAGAGGCCAAGAAGGAAGAGAAGAAGGAGGAGTCTGAAGAGGAGGATGACGACATGGGATTCGGTGAGTACTGCAGAGCAGGTGTGGCATGCCTCTATGACAGCAGACACATTGCTGTAGCAAACAGTTGAACCCGGATATCACAAAATGGTTCAATACAGTGCAGTCCACTTATAACGATACCAAGAACAAATAATCCTGTTATAACCGATCTAACCGATTCTATTTGCGCTCAAAAAATACATTGTAGAAAGTAGGCTGTTCAAAATGAAACATTTATTTATACCTCTAAACAGTGTCTCACGCGTTATATGTATTTACTCGCGTAATGAATGCACCCCCAACTTCACTACTGTGTAGTCCCATGATCGAATGATTGTGTTGTAGTTGTCCGGAGAGACTAGAATTCCTTACTCTGGCGCATGTGTTTAACTGGCAGCTCAACAATATTGTTGACCTAACAAAAGCATCTGAAAAAACTAGCCAAATCGAAATATGTGCTTTTCAATTTACTTTCTTTATGTACAGTCTGTTTCACACTTAAGGAAATACTCTGAGTGCCTTGCAAGGCGCTCCGAATTTTCCCTTAAGTGTGAAACGGACGGTACTTGCTCCACAGTGGTAATCAATAAAATGTCAAACGTGAGCAGTAGCAGATGTCACAAAACCTGAAGGCTTCGTAGTTTTCTTGGCGCACGTGGGGGTCATATTCTCGTTAATGCAAGTAATTTTTTTTCTTTTTAAGCAAGCTCTTAATTCTTGACATCATGAAAGTGCAGCTCAAGAACACACATTAACCTTGCCAAAGCCTTGCCAGTTTTGGGCCTTACATTTACCCGTCATCACCTGGTCAACAGTAATTTTGACCTACTGTATCTCGCTTAGTTTTTAGAGAAACTGTATATTTTAATTGGTATGTATTTAAGCAAAGCAAAGAACTGAAGCAATAAAGCCATTCTAGGTCAAGTATCTTGTCAGTTAAAGGGTTAAATTAAGTGCACATGATCGCTCTGCAATAGCCACTGCCCGTCGCTGTGCTGGAAATACTTAATGATGCCACGTTAAAAATTCCAAGATCACGTAAACAAGATTGTGCAGCAAACTTCTGTAGGCCGCACATCCACGCTAGCGGCAAACATGCCGTGGTGGTGCACCTGCAGGGTTTGATGACTGCAAAGCTGACGGCAAAGCCATGACGAGAGAACACTGGCGGTAAGAACAGGCTGCGTGTTATCACGGTAGCTTGAGGCCTGACGGAAAGAGCGACTGTGATGACGCTGTTCTCACGACAATCTTGCCGTCCGTACCAGCGCAAAGCCACCTCGCAGACTCTAGAAAGAAAAAAAAACGGTAACTGGGGGGCTCTCTGCAACAGTTACTTTATGCAGTTTGCAGACTTTACTCTGGCGTAATAGCAGAGAGTGCGCACGCAATGCATAGCCAGGCACGGTGCGACACGGGCGAGTCCACAAGTGAAGGGGCGGCCGGCACTTGGTCGGCATAGTGAGCTTAGTCATGCATAGGGGTGTCGAATTCGCGTGTCTGTTGCTCACTTTTGTGCCCGTCTTTGGGTGTGCTGTGTGCGATGGGCCCCAAGTCGAGTTATACGTCTGCTGCGGGACAGAGTTTATCTGCTCACAAAACTGGAAACATTGATCTGACACTAAACTTTGACATGCCGATGAGCAGGACGGTCGAGGAAAGAGACACCGGCAGTGTGGTTGTCAAAACAACAGGTGGCGAAACGCAGCGTTTCATTGTTGTGATGCTTGAACGGCACACAAGGGGCTGCGAGGACGAGCTGTTGTGGATGACGCGACCAGGGCGACAGGTCTGGTGGTTCCATTGCAGAGTGAAGTGCAATAACAATGCTGTTAGGGTTTGCAAATACTATACGTGCATTTTTATCGTAAAGATAAGTTATCTAATGCATTTTTTCAAATCATTACCAGATTAGTTTACAATTTTTGCTGTTTCGAAAAAGTTCCCATAAAATTTACCCCGCATAATAAACGCACCCCCCAACTTTGCTTTATATTTTTGGGGGGGAGAAAACTGCCTTCATTACGCGAGTATGTACGGTGGTCGGAAATCTGTTGCACGAACACTGGCAGCAATAATTTAGCGTGCATGAACTCGGTGTGCGACTTGACCGAGAACAGTGCACTTAGTGTGAGCATCAAGGTTGTTAAAGATGAGCCGTGGTCGATCTCATCATCACTGCCACTGCTGTCGTTGCCTCGGTCACACAACACCGCCGTCGGAGATCTTTTCACAGAACAAGGCAGCACTATCTGCCCTCAGAAACTCCTCCATCGAAGCGCCGTCAGTAGCAGCATGATCCCAGAGCTCTGTCAGCGGCATCCACCGTGTTGGTTTCACCCTGGTGCACAGTCCGCCTCTTGTGATGATTGGCATGGTGACTGGCTCCACCTTCACGATCGCGGCGCACCCAGTTTTCAGAATCTTCTATATCGCCTGCACAAGCTTGTACTTGAAGTCTTGCTAAAATTTGCAGTTTCGTCTCAAGCGACACAGCTTCGCGTTTTTTTTTTTTTTTTTTTTTTTTTTTTTTGTGCGCCAGCTTCTACTAACTGCGCTGTCCGGCTTCCGCGGCGCATTGCCGGGCTTGCCGAGCGAGAGAAATTGCAGAAAAAGCCGTAGCCGCTTTTAAGTTCCCCCCTCATTTTTTCTGGATGTATTGTTACGTATGGGTTTTGTTCTCACAGCCTTAATGCAAAAGTTGGGTAATTCCCGTGAAATCTGTCACCATCCAATTCAAGACGTCTCACATTACATCATTGACGGCTGCAGAACTCGCAGCCATCCGTGCTGCTCTGGAATTTATTGGTCCCAAATCATCACAGTCATGGTCCATCTTTTGTGACTCGAAGGCAGCTCTCCAGTGCCTGCTGTCCCCTTTCACCCACGGACCTAACGCACAATTAGTTGCAGACATCGGACTACTTCACCATCACGCAACTGACAAGGGGCACAACATTATCTACCAGTGGATACCGGGTCACTGCGGAATTTCGGGAAATCACAGTGCGGATGACGCTGCCCGATCGGCCCACGATGGTGCTCCTATTGTATCGGTATCACTGTCGAGAACAGACGCAGCCACAAAACTTCGTTCTCTCACACGCAAGCTTACGCAGACTCTGTGGAACACCAGTGACTTCGGCACTCAAGTCCTTAAGGGCTCTGCTGAAGTTCTTAAGGGCTTGTGAATTGTGTGACCGGCTTTGAACGTTGTAGCACATAGGGTCGCGTTATTGCGCGAATTTTAATTTATTTATTTATTCTTTTTTTTTCTATCACCTTTCATTCCTTTTACCCCTTTCCCCAGTACAGGGTAGCAAGCCGGTATTTTTCACTGGCTAACCTCCTTGTCTTTCTTTCCCTTTCTTTCTCTCTGATACTCTCAAGTCAACTCATCGTATTAACCGATATATCATTTGTGGTATCGTGTAAGTGGACTGCACAGTATATCAGTAATAGGATATAAAATATGCTTAGTTGAAGCTTATCAAATACATTCGCACCTATTGGATTTTCTAGAGATCACGAAAGGCAAGAATTTACTGATGTGCTTCTCCAAGGCCGTGTCGTGACTTTGCAACTGGCTTATGCATAGTGTTGCGCTGCAAAGCACGAGGTCGCGGAATCAAATCCTGGCCGTGGCGGCCGCATTTCGATGGGGGTGAAATGCAAAATCGTCCGTGTCCATTGGAGGCATGTTAACGATCCCCTGGTGGTCAAAATTAATCCGGAATCTCCCACTACAGAATGCCTCATAATCAAATCGTGGTTGTGGCACATAAAGCCCCAGAATTAAACATCTGGACGGGATGTTAGAACTAGGTCGAGAGTATTTGCAAGACTTCGTTGTTGTCGTAGGTTGCGTAATTGGCGGAGGAGTCATTTCAGTGAGCTCAACGAGCCTCCTAAAATGATTGAAAACGACATGCTTTCATTAAGAATTTTGAACGACATGTGGCCAAGGAAGCAGTCATTCCTGTAGAGCTTGGCATGTTCAAAGCTGCGCAAGCAGCTCTACCAACAGCTAGCTGAAAGAAAAAAAAAGACAGCACAGTTAAGTAATGTTTGACCATCATCAACTAAGGGTGAGAAAGTACACAAGCTTCATTCTGAATATGATCAACGGGGAAGAGAGATGTAGGCTTTAGCGTGCACTTGTCTCCCAACATACGCCACGCCAGAGTGCTCACATGCTAAAGAGCCTGCTGGTGCCAGAGGGAGACTACAGTAGCCGGTGGCCAGGAAGCAGGCTGGGCTTTTTACTTGTGGTCCGTCTGTGCCGTGAATCCCACCAACAGTTCGAACACTGCAAAACAGCTGTGGAGCCTTATCCATGTTATGTTGTGTGTGTTGTCAGCATGTAATGGAGGACTTGTTTTTGTCTCAGTTGGTACTCTAGCTAGAACAGTAATTTCTATCTAGTTTGGAATTTGTTTTTAATTAGCATTGTAACAAAATTGCCGAATCAATGTGCCTTGTAATCCTTGCAAGATAGTGGCAACCATTGCATTTCAGTGGCGCACAGAGAATTTGACAGCTGTCCTTGGCAGGCTGTATAGCTATGTCATCAGCTGGGACAGTCTTTAGTTGTGGCATCTTGTCAAGTAATAAAGCAGCCTTTCGTGTTCAAATTTTATTGTGTGGTGTTGACTGGGTCTTTTCAATTCTCTGTCCAGGTCTGTTTGACTGAAGAGGCAGATCCTGTGAAGCTGTTGCGCAGCCTGTGAATAAAGCTCAGATTTACTAGCACTGCTGGTGACTTTTGTGACTGCTTGTGTCTCAAGTTTTGCAGCCTAAATATGTGCCACCCAGCAGCTTTGTACACTAGCTGCATTCGTGACCAAAGCAGTGCATACAACGTGCAACTGAGCAATCGGTGTGCTATGTGGTTTGGTGCAAGGTTGGCGTTGCAGATTAGTCAATCATTGGCACTCTCACGAGGGCCTTCCTCACCTTGATCTGCCCTCACCATCCGCTGTAGTGGCTGTGGTGTTGCACTGAAGGCCATGGGATGCAATTCCAGCCATGGTGGCCGCATTTCGATGCGGGTGAAAGGCAAAAAACGACCGTGTCCCATGCATTGGGGGCACATTAAAGTCAAAATTAATCCGGATACCACATACAGGTGTGCCACCACCCTTGCGTGGTGAGGGTGCTGTGACGATGCGAGTTTAAATGAGGCCATTCATATTGTACAAAAAGGTCACTGATTGTGTGCATGGTTGGTTTAAAGTCTGTTTTGTAGTGTGCTAACAGAAAATCGCTCTAGTGCCGATGTACAAGCCCACTTTTAACTGACTAAAGTTATAAATGGCTGTTGTTGCTAGCTGTGGTTAACCATACCGAAGGCTGTGGCCACTGTTAACAGGAGTGACAACAAATTTCTGGCGCCAGATTTTTTTTTTTTTCAGTGATTACCACCGGTCAGCACACACCTTTATCCAAAGTAAATGCCCTGGAATTCACCTTTTCTTGCTCTAATTAAGTGGACAAAAATTTTCGTTTGAAGATTTTTGGGCACTGATAGCGTTTGTTGACATGTGAACTACAGGAAACATGCAAAAATGTTTCGGTAATATAGCTGGAGCTCACTGTGGGTATGCGCCACAACCACTTAGGTCAACAGCTGGAGCTCGTCTACAGTGCAACCAAAACCCGCAACGACAGTCGAGCGACTTTATTTACAGTAAACATTCAGCTTAAGTCTTTAAACTCAACCTCCACAGCGTCAAGCTGTTGCACTTATTCTCGAGAATACGAGGGCGGTCCGATAAGTACTTAGCCTCACCGCGAGAGCGCGACGCTATCGCATGAGACACATACTGATGAGTACGCTCTTAGAGGGACACATGTAAAGGTCCAGTCGAATCGGGCTCGCGGTTTTGTTTTTGGCCGCTTGAGGAAGTGGACGCAGGTGATTTTTCTTGTGCCCGTTAAAAAATGGAAAAAGAGCAATAACGGTCGGTGATTCGATTCTTGTTCATGGAAAAAGAGCGACTGGATGCCGTCTACGGTGAGTCTTCTCCTTCGATGGCAACCGTCAAAAATTGGTTCAACGAGTTTAAACGTGGTCGCACGTCGGTTTTTGATGAGCCTCGCAAACAGCTTCCACGGCCGATAACGTGGCAAAAAACCACGACCTCGTATTGGCAGACCGCCGACTGAAGGTGCGCGAGATAGCTGAGACAGTAGGCATCTCAAGAGACCGCGTGGGTCATATCCTGCATGAAATTTTGGGCATGAGAAAGCTGTCGGCGCGATGGGTGCCGCGTTCGCTTACTCCGGACAAGCGCGTCCGTGAGACCACTTCAGAGCAGTGTTTAAGCGTAATCCGAAGGAGTTCCTGCGTCGTTTTGTGGCCGTCGACGAAACATGGATCCACTGGTACACACCAGAGACCAAAGAACAGTCGAAACAGTGGACTGCACCCGGAGAACTTGCTCCGAAGAAGGCGAAGACTGTCGCATCGGCCGGAAAGGTGATGGCCACAATTTTCTGGGATTATCAAGGTGTGATCTTCGTCGACTACCTTGAGAAAGGCAAAACGGTGACAGGACCCTACTACGCCGAATTGCGAAAAAAACGGCCACATTTGGTGAAGAAAAAGGTGCTCTTCCACCATGACAACGCGCCAGCTCACACCTGCGCCGTCGCCACGGCCAAGTTGGTCGAACTGGGCTACGAAGTGGTGCCCCATCCAGCGTATTATCCAGATTTGGCCCCGAGTGATTTCTTCTTGTTTCCCAACTTGAAAAAGTCACTCGCGGGACAAAAATTTCAGTCGAATGAGGAAGTTATCGCCGACACAGAAGCCTACTTGGAAGTTGCAGGATCGCTGGATCAAGTGTATAGACCTTTTCACAAACCGACGTTTGAGCAGCGCCATTGGCCGACACGGGCGACGTCTAGCGTCAGAACATGTTATGCAGCCATTTTGGACTGTGCGCCTTGCGAGAGCAGGCCGGCCGCACTTGGGTTGTGTGATCTTCGCCGCGTATTATTTCGATTGTTTTCTTCCGTTTCGCTTGTCTTGTGCCGCTTGACTTGTTACATGTTTCACGTGCTCGCGTGAGCGCTCAGTGTAGTGTGCCATGGAACAGCAAGCCCAGCCAGTGGATGTGGTGTTTCGTTGTCGGTAGCGGCGGCAGCCGCGTCTGCTTCGTCGAGACCTGGCGTGCTAATCAGCGGTATATTTCATTGTTATTGCTGGGCACATGTGACAGTATCGTCGATTGAATCTGATCACCATTACGTTTCGCGGTTGAGGGTTGCCTCATTAGCGAAAGCAGGCGCGTACGTAGCTGTCGGGCAATGCTTAGAACCAGGCGCCGGCGGCCCGACGACGCGTGGCAGTGGTTGGTAGATATGCGGCGGTTACTCCATACGCTTCCGACGCAACTGAACAGCTCAATCATGCAAAATTTATTGGATCTGGTGCGGTGCAGGGTGCTTATAACCAAATGTCAAAGCATAAGCGTGCGATCGAGCAGCGCGGTACCTGCAGCGAACCGACGCGCGACAGTGATCACAGATGCCAGCGCAACTGATACAGCCTAGGTGCTCGATTTTTATTTTTAGTATTTATTTATTTATTTATTTATACATACTGTCAATGCCAATAGGGATTATAACAGGACTTGTTATAAAGATATATTTGTTTACCTATTTTTTACGTTTGTTTACCCAAAATGGCTTTTCTTTCGAATGTCTGAATTTGGAACAAGCTTCGCCCACGGTGAACCTTAACGTAGATCGTGCGCGAAGTTTGTATTGAAGATACGGCGTACGGCAAGAATTGTTCGTGTGAACTATCTCTGAAGCGAAATAAGCCAATAATATTGCAGCGTTAGGGCCATCTCTGCTCTTTCTCTTGTTTCCCTTACACCGTCTCACTGTGCTATGTTCATAATAAAGTAATGTCGATTCTTAACAATTGTCGAATAAATACATATGCATATGACTGTAAACCACTACTGACCGTGAGTGAAAAGCGCTTAGTGTCATCGAAGCGGTCACTGCACGCACGTAAGTATTTCACTTGATCGACTGTGCAAATAATTTTTTTTTCGTAACTGTTATTCTTGCAAGCATGACGTTATTGTCCGCGTACCCATGCGAATACCGTTTTTTATGTTCTTACTTGCGCGGGCTAATTTAGCGCGTTTCTACGCCACGCACTGTTAGCCGATTACGGTTCCCGAACTCTAGCACTGGTGCTAGGCCGCGCTGATGAGGTTGATAGGTCCGTTTTTGCATTCTCTTGCTGCCCGAGCACATAGCCAACGCTCAAAGATGGGTGAGCTCGATGCAGCACCACACTGTTGAAAAGCGCGTTGAAGTTAATTACCTTTATGGGCAGGGCCGCGCAGGGTGCGTGTGAACGCAGAGACAATGTGTTAGTGGACACAGGGTCTGCATACATCTTCCATAGGACACGAGTTTTCCAGATCGTTGCGAAGTGTATTTACGGACTAGTTCTCTCGCAGAGTGTTCCAATTTGTCTTATACCGGTGTCACACGGCCACTTTTGATAGCGATCGAGACCGATCTGACCGGAATGTTCGACCGCGATTAGCTCCCTTCCGCAGATTGAGCAAAGAAGCCAATCGCGACCAAGTAATTTGACCCATATCGGGCTCGATCACGATCAAAAGTGCGCCGTGTGACCCCCGTATTAGGCACTGTAATGAAGTCGTGTTTGAAAGACTAACAAATGTAGCCTCTGCCACTATATATGAGAAAATATTGCATCGATGAGCTGACAATTCTCGCAACCTGTTGGGAAATGTGCCGAAAGGAGTTTGCCAAAATGCGTTATTTTACTTATGTGTGCATTGTTTCAGATTAGACTGAAATGCCAAGTCCTCAGTTGATGCAGGAAACCGGCGAAGCATGAACATACTACATCGCTGCAGTGGTCTCGCGGAGTGCTGTGTTGTGGACACACTTAATCCCCAAAATCGTTATTTTCCGCTGGTTGTTTGTGCACCCATAAACTGCATAGTGCTGGCCTGTAGCCTTTCGATGAGTATATATGCCATTATTTACGAGCATAAGTCATTCGTGACAAAAATAAACGGAAACATCGAAGGAAAGCTACCACTCCGCAATGCAAGCGCAAGGCAAGCTCACAGTCCAGACCGAACAGGCAACACTGACACATGCTCTCTACGCCAGACCGTCGGAAGCGCCCTCGTGAAAACGTCTATAGAGCTGAAAGGGGACTATGTTGAGACAAAGCGACACCATTCCAAAATTTTCGTTTTTCTTTTGAAGGTTAAGTACTTATCGGACCGCCCTCGTAAGTATAGCATAATAGATTAACATGTAGTTGCTTAGTATATGTCCTTAAATTCTGACAAATCTTTTCCATCCTCTTTGTTTAATGTGTTCGCATTCTGTGCAATTGGTACCAAATATGGTCGGATCAGTAGTGTCACAGCTGTAATTGCGCATCTGCACTTATGGCACGTATACATTGCTACGAGGCGCTGCAGTAGCGAACGGCATAAGTGTGGTTTCTGAACCACGAACAGAAAATTACGAGCTGGGAGGTATGTAAGCAAAACCTCATCGATCTGTTCGACAAGCTCGTCATGCTGCGCAGAAGGAACCGAGTCCTGTGACGTACGTTCAGACGTGCTCGCGCTTTGTCGCAAAGTCGATGCCAGAAGCGGAAAAGGTTGCGCATATCCTCAAAGGTATCTATCGCGTATGATGCGTTTACACTCCTAGATTTTAAGAACTCCACAGTGCAAGACATCAATGAAAGTCGCCACATTACTCCGAACTTTACCCGAGACTTTAATGTGTCTGGGATAGACTCACCATCACTGTATCCAACTGGACGCAATATAAGGCATTATATATGCGATTCCCCCATTAGCACAGCACATTTTTTTTTATTTGACTCACACCGTGAACACGCCCACCCGCGAAGCCTTTATCCTGCACCTCATATTCATAGACACAACTAGCACAAAATGGTTACACCCACCCAAAAGCCTCTATCCTGGCCTCGTATTCATAGACGCACAAAAGCTGCAGTGGCATCGATTGACTATTTGATCACAAAGCTGCTTTGATTACGCTTCATGTCGCATGCGCACCTGAGAAGCCATCCTATAGAAACGTTCTTGATTTTTCCCGTGCGGACAACTATTATCGACATGCTTTCTTAATTGTTTGACGATTTCTTATCAAGTAGTAATTCTTGCGATGTTGACAGGCTGCTGGTAATGTTTTGTGGCACAGTAAAACATTGCATACATCATTACGTCCCCTACAGGTGTATAAAGCACAGCGGTCGAACACCTTGCTACACGCGAGAAATAATCCAGCTCATTCGCCGCACTAAGAGACACCGGAAGCTTTCCTTCTCCCGATGGCACCTGCCTACTGACGTCCCTATAAAAGCTACACTAAATGCTAAAATCACTGAGGCGGAACATTTCTACTTCAACAATACTCTGGTCACTTTCATGAAAGAAAATCCAGCCAAGTTTTGGCAAGCAGTTGTTCCTCCGGATCAGAAGCCCTCTTCGTTTATTCTCAATGGTGTGCCTTGCTCCAATTCTTCGGCCATTTCTCAGGTCTTCAGCCATCACTTCAAGCCCGTATTCACTTTGGTCGACGGAACCACTCCCCCTTTTAATAGCACCGCGCACTATTAGCCCCCTTCCCAACCCTGCAGATATATATAGCCTCTTCCGGTGTGCACAACCGTTTGCTAAATTTAGACCGTATCCACAGGATCAGTCTCCTGTGGATACGGCCTCCGTATCCACAGGAGACTGATCCTCGTTTTCATTGGTCGGTTGAAAGTAACCTCGAAACGCCATTTTCCAGGGAATTCTCCGCTTCAAGGAACAGGGAAAACAAAGCCGCCATAGGCAATGCCGCCCTAGAGTACGCTTCGCATGCTGTCGCCCACGTTCGCCGCCCGCCTTGCGCACTGAGTTGGACAGCTGTGAAAGCGCTACGCCTAGGACCGCTTTGGACAAGTTTTTATGCACGACGTGGCACGGCGATGGTGGCACGACGTGCCGACACAATCACTCTATCGCTCTTTGCATGCTGCAGTGTACGCCACGGAGCAATAAGAATAGCTGTTATTGTTCCGCAACACTCCTGTAGCACATAACCGAAAACGATTGCTTCTAAAGATACCGTAATGCCACAAATGTCGTAAACTGAGCTCATATGGGATAAATAGTGCTGCGTGTTCCTCGCTATTTGTGTTGTTAGAATGGCCAAGCGGTGTAAAGCTCTCCGTTCAGGTTTTAGTGCGGTCTTCTGGGCGTATGTTCGAATCCCACTTTGGCTATTTTTTTTTTTTTCAATTTTGAAACGTTTTTTTTTTTTTTTTTTTGCATTTTGTATCAGGACTTATAAGTCGTCCGGCCGCCGACGATGCGAGCGTCCGCTCTTGCGCAAGCGGATACTCCTCGCGTTTGGACCCCGGTGCCACGGCGGAAGCCGTAGCAACACCCCAAATAAAAAAAAAATACTGCTCCAGTGAGATTGTATTTGGATCATCAAAACAGTTATGCGTTTATTTAGGAACAGTACAGATCCCTTCTCAGCAGCCACAGTTATGCCATTTTCGAATATTTAAGGGCACCAGTTGTACCTAGGCGTTCCCTATATTTTAGGCAGAGAAATACCCAATTGCCTAGCCTACTTGGTCACGTGACTTTTGCAACCACGTGACCTGAGGATCGGTCTCCTCCAAGGAGGTTATAAAAAAAACTTCTGGAGTGGAGATCCCCTATGCGCGCCCATGCGACCGGCTGAAGCCTGGGAAACCGGTTGGCGGCCATCTTGCTCCGGGCAAGAGCGAGCGCTACTTGCGCGCTGGTAGCGTAACCAGTGCGCTTTCGAGGTGGCATTTTATGATGAAAGCGAGAGAATTACTATGATTTATTTAGCGCAGATGTTTTTTAATGCAACATCCTTTTATGCATACCTCATGGTGGGGTGTCTGTCTCAAGGCCGTTTCAAAATCGTGTTGTTGACACGAAATGATCTCTTAGGATAAGAGGCGATAGTGCGCGCAAAACCACTATTAAGTATATAATAATAATTAGGCATGTGAACTGAAGTAAGAATGAATATGTAGAGGCAAATGAAGTGTATTAAGACTGCAATAATGTTGAATTAGGAGTAAATAATGGTGGATTAAAGGGGTTTAGCTGGGTGATAGGAGTAAGAACAAGCGGTGCCGGGTTAGTTGATGATGATGAGAAAGCCACATTTATCAGTCTAAAAGTGATTACGCAATTGAACTGAGTCGATAATGAGTGCACATTGAAGTGAATTAGGCGAACTTAGAGTGATATTTTGCTGAAAAACTTGTGACGAAAGAAAGTGACGAAGGGGTAAAAGAAGTGGAAAGCGGCCGTCGTATCATTGAGTTAGCGACGCTAGCGTTTCATGTCGCCTAGTTGTGTCATTAGGAATTCCCAGTAATCTTTGTCATGTCAGGTTAACGACACATGCACAAGGCAGTTGTTAATGCAAGAATACGTGGGCTGAAGCTGTAACGCCTTTTATGCGCATCAGCTTGGCACATTACCGAAGTGACATGAAGTACAAGGCGAAATCAGTAAAGTGGTAAATAAATTTTTATTATGTCCTGGCTATTTTGATAAAAATAAGCATAAAACAACATGGTGGAAGAAATAAATAAAATATTGCAAAACTACCTCGTAGATCACAGTGTATACTATAGGAAAGCAATACCAAACAGGCATACATAAAATTCAAACGCATCAAAACAAACATATTTTTGGCTGCATGCGCAAAAACAAAAAATTGCACCAATGCCCAAAATTAAAGGCACGCTGATAATGTCACTTCTCAAGGCGCACGGTTCAGTAACTGCGAATAATGGCTATTAAATTTTGTAAAGATCGTGAGTCCGCAATAGACGAATTTGTATGAACTCTGATTTGCATATAACTTAACACAACGGCATGCATCAGCAACTTGATCTCAAAAAACAGTAATATTCGCGATCCAACCTAAGGTAAATTACGCCGAGATAGGATACCTATGGCTCCACAAGAACTGTTGTTGCTCCAGGCACATGTCGTGTTGTTACACACACAACATGTGACTGGCAATACTTTTTATTTACCAGTTGCGTCAGTTATTTCTTGCTTGGACGCGAAACAGTTGCGTGCCAATATTTATGCACGCTTATAAACAGTCAACTTGTTAGACGCAGCTACGACGACCACCAGGTCTGAGAGCTGTATCATTTTATATAAATAAGTAGTAAATAATTCCTCTCGACAAGCCGAATCTCATATGTAAGCGCACCGAAAATATATACGAACAGCAAGCATTTGTTACGAACTCGCTTTTTATGCAGATGTGCGGGGAGCGCTGGAAAAATGGTTGGAATGCTGCCCTGTCGCAGCCTTGTCGTTTGACCAGACCTGTCAAAACAACCCTCTTCAAAGTCCGAATCTTATAGGCGCCCAGCCATCTCTGCGAACAGTAGGCTGCAATGCGTCACGCAGCGTTTTCTCTTTCGGGAACCTGTCGCACAAACATACGCAGAAAAAAGCTTGTTTCAGCCTATATTTGCCAGTTAAAAGCTAGATTTCAGGTACAACAGCGCTCCTCGACGGAGATAGTGCACAGCAATAGACGAGCGATTGAAGGCTTTTTCGCGCTACTTACACGTGAAACGTTACTCCTGACTTTTGCTTCGCACGATTCGTGCAGCCGAAGGCGACGCAGGCGTTCACCATCCCGTTCAGCAGAGCTTGGATGTTCTCTTACAAACGCAGAACTACCGCTCAGCAGAACCTAACTAAGCACTCAGAGTACATAAATGCCGCAACTGCCGAACTACCGCAAGGGCCGAAGCGGCGCAGCTGCGTTTTCTGCCCGGAGCAATATGGCGGTCGCCGGCGTCAGCCGCGGCGCGGCATCTCCACTCCAGAAGTTTTTTTATAACCTCCTAGGTCTCCTCTCTTTACCGCGACCAACGCCTCGTTGCCGCGACGCGTCGCACGCCGCTATGTCGTTCTGGATTGGCTAGGCATTTTTCTTGGCCGGCATTGGCTTGCCACACTCTTAATAAAAAATATTTTCGTTTTTTTGTTGAAAGAACATAGATTAAGTTTGTTTTAATTAATAATACAACGTAAGACAACCACTTCTTACAAGTACTTTTCTTTTTAATCTACGTTTTCACAAAACGCACTCGTAGTCTGTCGCCATGTTTTTTTTTTCTTTTTTTTTTTTTTTTTTTACTGCAAGTGCACTCTGTTTTCCCGTTTAGAACCGCGCAGCCTAAAGTGTCACTCAAGGTCCCGAAGTGCACTTCCCGTAAGTGCACTTAGCTTGCCCGCTTGACAGGGGTATTATTTATATTGATGATGTTGAGACCATTGCTGACTCTTCCATTAAAATAAGATTAAATGCCGATGAGTGCGTGCTTTATTTATTTATTTATTTAGTACATACTGCAGACCACATTGTGGTCCTTGCAGGACGGGCAGACATTGAATACAAGACATATACAAGATACGTTCGTATGCATTCATAAAATATAAAAAAACAGCATATATACATATATACACACACATTATATATATATATATATATATATATATATATATATATATAGACTTTACAATTATATATTGCTTGCCAGTGTATCCAACTGATCAACAGAAACTAAATGAGGCGATTTCACTCTTCTGTGACCGGAGCGGGAAATGGCAGATGGCTATTAATTTTAAGAAAACTGTATCAATGACTTCTACAAATAAGAAATAACCTCTAAGCTTTGCATATGGTTATAACTGTAACATGCTCGCCAGTACTAATGAATATAAATACTTAGGCGTAACCTTCACGGCTAACTTGAAATGGCACAGGCACATAGAGATAATCTGCGCGAAAGCACAGCGAAAGTTAGGCCACTTAAGGCGAACCCTTAAGAGATGCAAACTAACCGCCAACAAAAGCTTGGTAAGACCAATACTTGAATACGCGTCCACTGTCTGGTCCCCTCATCTAGTCTGTGATGTACACTCAGCCACAAAATATTGCGGGGCACACGCGAGCGCGTGGCGAAACGGTCCTCCTCGCCTACTGGCGGCTCACCCCTGGTGTCGAGACCGACGCTTGCGCGCATGCGCGTTCCTCCGTGACTGCAACCATGCATGTTTCTGCGCGTCTTCCTTGCGCGCCGGCGATATCCGAGTGTCGGTTATATTAACCATGGAGGTAAAAAAAAATTTTTTTCCTTCCTCCATGATATTAACACTATGCCGAGTGTAGCCGATTGGCTCTGTGGCGGCTACGACGGGCAAAACTATGTGTAGCTTCAGCTGGCGTGCGCCACACCGGTCGCTTTTTGTCGAGTCACGAGCGCGGATGCATATCGCCGGTCGCCAACGCAACAAGTCTTTTTTTTTTTTTTTTTTTTTTGCACTGCGCCTTTTCGAGGTTAATGTTCCTTCATAGGCGCCGACTAGGGGGGGCTCCGGGGCTCGAGCCCCCTCCAGAATTTTCCCGGGGGGGCTCAGCCCCCCCGGAGATCCCTAGTCTACTCACCCTCCCCCCCTCCCGCGCTCATAAAATGGCAGTACCGGAGTTCTGTTATCCACATAATTTGAGGATTCTCTTGTGTTGCCTCCACATTTGAACTTTTGTTGTGGCTAAAAGCTTACGGCACCATTGGTGGCGCGGATATGCACGGCTTTTAATTTATACTTTCGCTTTATTTCGGCAAATCCTAACAACAGAAGGACAAGCGCATTAGAAGCACTAGCGGCGGCTACTTCATCAGTGTTTCCTCTGAGGAAACTTGAGGATTGTAGTGTTCTTCGAGGTATTCAACGACTTCATCGTAAGTCAGGCTGTTAACCGACACGGTTGGAAGGCGCCCGCCGCCCTTGCAACATGCGCACGACATTATCGCTCAATGAAGACACCAGCAGAGCTCGGCGTTTGGCCGTGTCAGTAATTCCATTGGCCTCAAAATAAGCTTCCAGCCATATCCTGTACGTGCTCCAGCTGCTCACCGTCTCATCGAAAACCGGTGAGCGAGATGCGCCATGTTCGTCGCCACTGCTGTAGCGCGGGTAACAACAGCCCAGTGAACCATTAATGTACCATAGATGTCCATAGAACATCATGTTTGAGACATTGCACACATATTTCTCCAAACAACGTTACAAATACGTACCATGGATAATCTAAGTCCCATCCAGATCACGTTGCTCTAACGTTGAAAGGATGTCGCAGCTGGACATAAGTAACCTCTAATAGATGTTCTTTTTGGGGACGCAGGAGGTCCATAGAACATCTAGCGGATTTTTCCTGCTGACGCTATAATGAGCTGTATACCTGCGAGTGCCACAGTAGATGTACTATTGAATACAAATGAAATGCGAACAGCAGAGTGTGTGGCCAAAACGTAACTAAAAGCACAGTGTGTGGCGTCGGCCAGCGATGATTGTACACATGCATGTGGTTTCGATGCGGAGTGCGGAGCTGTTTGTCCTAGTGCGTATTACGTCACCTGTATTTTGTTGGAAGCTTGTATTCTCACCCCGCCATTGCAGTGCCATTCCTATCTGTGATTATCTGTGATTCCTATCGGTGGCTAGCACTGTTGTTGCGCATCCAATGCAATACATTTTTCGTACTATTCAAATTACAATTAGACACTGGCAGCTTTGATGGTGGTAACAAAAGCAAAGTAATGCACGTTAGCAAGCTGGGTGCATGCCAGCTATATCACGCTACAGATGTAGCGATGGTGCTAGTCACCATAACACTGTACTGCCAGGTGGGTATGGCAATGTCTGAGAAGAGATGAGAAAGCAACTTTCGGACAAAATACGGGTGACGTTTATCGCAATAGGGCGAGCAGCGCTGCACTCTTCCTCGAGAACTACATCCCCACGCACGTGCACAACGACTGGCCGATGACATGCACAGTATACCTTTAGTTATGCTTCGGCCACACACTCCGCCGTTCGCATTTAATTTGTCCTCGATGGTACATCTGCTGAGGCACACTAATGGCACAGTTACCCCCATTGTCGGCATGTATCTGGTGACTTTGCTTGAAATGTTTTGTTAACGTGTAAACGTGTGAATGTGAAAATATAAACTGCAACACTTAAGGTGAAATCCTTAGATGGCTCAATCGTCGAAAAATCCGATGTCCAGCGTCGCAGCACCAAAATTCAATGGCACCAAAATTGGGGATTGAACCCTCGACCTTTGGTGTTAATTAGGTCGAAGTGAATTAAAGTACAGTTCATTAAGATAGAGTTAATTGAGGCCCTCTAACCCACGGCCTTTGTTGGGAGTCGAAACCACTTGGATCCAAGCGGTTCGCCCATATCTCGAGATATGGGCGAACCGGCCACATCTCCAAATTATCTCCAAGTTGGATTCCAATTGACATGGTGAAGGTAGAGTCGAACCCACTACCTTGGGTGTTCATTAGAGCGAAGTTAGTTAAGGCAAGTTAATTACGGCAGAGTTAATTAAGGCACTCGAACTGTGATGGAAGTCGAACCCACGACTTTTGGTGTTAATTAGGACCAAGTTAATTAAGATACATTTAAGGCACTCAAACCCTCGACCTTTGGTGGGAGTAGAGCCCGCAGCCTGTAATTATGACGAAGTTAATTAAGGCACTCGAGCCCACAACTTTGGTAAGAGAAAACAACAGAAGTAAAAACTCATGCAAATGACAAATAATTTAATTAATGCTTCGTGAGTGTGCAGGCTTCTGCCTTCATCCTCTTCAGTGTTCGCTAAAGTGACTGTCAACTTTTATATATAGTTCTAGCGCTCATCAAAATGCAAAAACTGTGTTAAGAAAACCGTAAATCCGCATTTTTATCATTATGCATCATTAAAATCCAGCAACGGATAAATGAAAAATAGTGAGTTCAGTAAGCATTAGGTAAAGCACACCAGTGAAACTCACGTCATACCAATGTTACTTTTTTATTTATACAACTGATAAAGCTTTATTACAAAAATGATCGGCCCCCAGCCACGCACATAAATGAAATTATGCATTACATGTTCTCGCTGTATACAAACAGGTTAAACGCGGATCTCAAAAAAAAAAAAAAAAACGTAATCAAAAACAGACTTGAAAATTAAACTTGATCAAAACCCAAGTAACGATCGAGTAGGCACAAAATGACTAACGAGTAGGCACAAAATGACCTAGTAGGCACAGTGCCACAATTATAATTAAAAAGAATAAAACTGATTAGTAAGAGGTAGTATCGCATACTAATTAATGACCAAAAGTGCATGGCCTGCTTGCCAGCACCTGCTTCTGGGGCCACCGGATTCAAGATAGAAAGCCAGTACTTTCTAGCTGCATTGAAAAATATATGGTAAAATAAATTCCACGCAAGCAGAATCCAGAGATGGAATGTTCATCTTGATAGGCAACTTGGTCAGGCAGCTTCTCAGATCACAAAAGTGCCAATAACATAATGCTGCCAGAGACTTAGAGATAGGCATTGCAAATGAGAAATATCCCTGACACTTGAAGAGGAACGCTGGAAACCAAGCGATACAAACATGTGCGAAAATTAACCATCAAAACATTGCCTCCAGAACATTCCCGTAAGCGCTCCGCAAGGCGAACAAACGTACCACAAATAGCAGTCAGAAGCACAGCTCTAAATTTCAGCACGCAACTGTACAGTTCTGCCTAGTATATACGTACTTTGGCCATGGTCAACCGCACAAAAGTCGAAAAGACACAAATAAAGCACACGCTGCTCGCGCCCGGAACATTGCTGCGCACTTGCATCGAGGCGCGTGTTGCTGAATTGATATCAGTGGCGATGCGAAGTCAAAGCTATTGCGAGTTCAAGCTTATATTTTTCTTTATAAACTGTCGCAATACATCAGCAAGTTAAAGGTTACGTATTTTCAACAATGTACTAATAGATATAACTGAAAAATAAAGCATCTTTGTATGAGAAAGAAAATGACGTAACCGAGACCGAAAGCATAGCGAAAAAAAATGGCGAAAGTATTGGCTTTTGCGCGCGGTTACAGTGTACTAGAAGGGGGCAGTGGGCTTACTCAGCCGCTCCACTGACGCAGTCAGCATCGCATCCAAGAGGTGGCGCCACTGGCAACTTCAATGGAAGCTTTGATTGCAGAAGCGTTGATTTTCCTTGCGTTTCTGTCGGTTTCAGTTCGAAGCAGTTCACACTCTTATTTGTTTTTAATTTTGGCATACTTGACAGTCTTTACATGTCTTTAGCAAGCATTATATTTGTTTAGGCCACATAATAGAACCTTGTGGAAAAGGAAGACGGTAACTCTTGGGCAATTTGCTGCCTATCCTAACTCAGACCTTTTGTGCAAAGAGGTCGTCGCTGATGGATGTTGCTTATGCGGAAGGGGCCTTCGAATTTTCCGAATTACCGGGCAATCGTAAAAAAAATTTTAAAACGGTTTCATGCCGTGTCGACCTAATGTAAAATTTTGTCAGACAGAAAACCGTGCGTGCATACTTCCCAGCTGGGCTCAAAAAAAAAAATCAGGCATGCTAACCAGGTTTGTGCCTTTGCTTAGCCAAAATTAATATGTATATATGGCTTAAATATTTCATTGTTCCACTTTAGTTGTTCCATGCTTCACAGTAGCCTTCTGCGTTTATTATTAACCATCATTACGCCGGCACACATTTGTTAAATCAAATCAGGTTTGTTTTTTTTTTTTTCATAAAGAAATGGAGGGAAGCCTGAACAAAAAAGTGAAACCTAGTTCACATGACAAAGGCTCCGGCCTATGCTTATGTACAGTTATATAAGGGTAAGCAAAGTGAAGTTAACAGGGCTGTTGCTGACACAAAGCTTTTATTTGCAAGAAGTACAGCAAGCCATTGTTTTATGCACTTCAACTCATGTGCAACGGCTCAACTTCAGCTGCTTGGCCCTCTGCCGCTTTCCTGCCTTGTCACAGTTAACTCCTTTCACATAAAAGTGCAGACGTGTGACAATGTAAAAACTAATTATTTTAGCTGTGAGGCTAAGAGCGTGCACATTGCAGCCAACTTCGAGGGAAAGCTTACTCTTAACAACTTCCAGCATATCCATAACGCTGTCAGAGTGTAGCTCACTCTGGAAGAAGCATTCTGTGAAAAGATTCTCTAGAATTTTCACAAAGCCGTACAGCTGACTGGAGGGATAAAGGAGGCCTCCTCGGTCACAGAAGTTTGTTACCCGGGCAACTTGAAAACTTTCGCCTGGTGGCGTCACAGTGAGCAGCTTTATGCATTCTTGGCATTTTGTGCTGGAATTGACAATACACTTCCGCGCAACATAGCCCGCAATGTGGTAAGTGAGCCTCGAGTCGCTTCTGGCCACGTGCTGGTTATGGTCGTTTGAAACCCGCAGGCCCGTGCAATGCTGGGGCACCACGTTTTGTGTGGCCTCTGTGGCAGTAGCGCTAGCAGCAGTTTGACGGCACTCATTTCTGTCACCTGATGCTTCAAGAGAGTCAACTTCCAGTAAGGAGGCCAGTGTACATTCCTCGCAGTTTTCTTCGCTAACTGACCTAACTAGACCATAAAAAGAAAAACAATTCACAGTGATCGGGAACTGCGTTCGAGTTGAGCACAAAACGTGGCTCGAAATGGAGCTCGCATACTGCGCTCGTGTCGTCCAGGGGAGGTTCTATGGAGGTTCTGTTCCACATCTTTCAGCCTATTTTTATCCTTCGATCGGGACGCCAAACAAGGACAACTTCGGCCCATCCTTCACATAAACATAGCCTGTTTGGCACCCAGGCGCGTAACAGTGGTTTTGTCGATGCCGCGGCATGGCTCAGTAACTGCAAGGCATACTAATCTCTTGCAGGCTATGTGCGAAAAAAACACAGAAGGAAAAAAAAAAAAAAAACGCGCGACGACGTCCACAGAAAAAACAACGCAGCTCAGCAACTCCAACTAATATGATCGGGCACAGGGCGGCTACTGGGCAGCTGCGCCGTCGCACCCACGTTCCATTGAAACCGACGCCAGCGCCGCCGCTCGGGCTATCGGAGAAGCTCATATTTGCGCCATTCGTGGAGCCGCCGCATCGCATAGCCTCCGCCGGAGAGTAAGCCCACTGCCCCCTTCTAGTACACTGTAGCGCGGTGTCCGGCAGCAACGTTACTAGACCTCCAGCAGTGCGTGCAAAGGTCGTGCTAAATTGCAAAATAATCAGTTTAATGCTTTTGCTCTCCTAGCTTCCCATTGTTAGGCATTAGAGACAATTTGCTTGTATTTCTGCGGCATAGTGCGTGCATCGACTCATAACGCACAATGTACGATCAATGCACGAGAGCTTTGAATGTGCAAGATATGTCCAAATCATAAGGACATTCGACGTCCTCTGGATGACCCTTGACTGCCACGTACTAGTCGAACATACTATAGATGTAAACTGGACGTCGTTAGATGTCTTGGATATTTGGTCTTTTGTGGTACATCCAATGGATATTTGTGGTTCACTGGGAGACTCAGTAGGTGCAAGCAATGGAATGGTTTATTGAAGAAAGCGTGGCTGCTTTTATTCTCTGTGAATCAGCAAGAGCATGCGCACTTCGGATTGCGATAAACGGGCTTGCATTGCCGCGATACGGCATGGATTGTTTCAGGTTTTCCTTCTTTCCTCACACCACTGAACTTTGGAATAACCTTGCCGCGTCCTTGCGTGAATTGCCTCGTTTTCAACACTTGTGTACCCACTCCAGCTGCCATGTCTTGCTTATACAGGATGGCAGTATTTGTAAATAATACATAATAAAATCGGCGCAGACGTGGACGGAACACCTGTCATGACACTCATTCATACCGGCGCCCACGTATCGGTCATGAACTGAAACCTCCGTACTCGTCTGAAGAAAGTGCTTACACCTGCTCCGATCGCTGTAGTCCGCATAGCCGATGGTGCGACTCGGGCTGTTTCTGGATTGTGTACCGCCCGTGTCACTGTTGCCGGATGCCACACTTCAGTTTTGTTTTACGTCTTGGATCAGTGCCCACACGCAATCAATATCTTAGGACATGATTTTCTCTCGGCACATTCGGCTCTTATTGACTGCTTCGCGAGTGTTGTCCAGCTTGCCTTATAAGCCTCATGCTGTTGAGCCTTCTGATCCTGCGCCGAGTTGGCTGTGTTCAGCCGATTACATTCGCCTACCACATCTAGCCGTGACGTACTACGACGTCTCTCCTGACCCCCCTGTGGACAACGGCGATTACATCGTGTCGCCCAACACTACCGTCCTCTGTTCGCAGAATGTCGTGTTCCCGCACTGGGTCGTCAGTATCAAGGGCAATGCCGCATGTCTCCCTATTGTGAATTTTGGACTCAAGTGATACCCCAGGGTATCTCTTGCAACCCTAGCTCCAGCCTGCGACTTTCCTGTTTCCCTCTTAACTGATCCTGCACTGCCTCCTGCCGCTACTGATTCGGACCCCACGATGTTAGATAACATAATGAAGATGATCGCCACTGACCTTCCGGCCGGGACACGTTTCGTTGCCTACTCATGTCGTACCAGGACATTTTTGATCTCAATGAACGACCACTGGGCCAAACAACAGTTGTCGAGCGTCAGATCCACAAAAGCATGCCAAACCCATATCAGTGGAATCTCGTTGATACGATCGCGGCTAATACGAATTTCCAGATGATACGAATTTTTCTGTGGTCCCGGCCAAGCCCCATTACTTTGCAACGTGCTAGAGTACGGTTGTTACGAATCGATTTTCGACCCGCGTCGGTTGATACGAATAAACGCCGCCCCACCGACGGCCGAGAAAGAGAACAGCGCGCAGTCACGCGCTTTCTCCCTTTCTCTTTTGGTTCGGAGGCGCGGACGCGGCGCCGGACAGCGCGGAGGCCGCGACTGGGCGCGAAGAATCTGAAGCGGTGGCGCTTTTCTTCCTTTCGTGCTTTTCCCCCTTTTCTGCGGCCGCCCATCGGACGGAGTGGCTGCTGTGCTTCGGGCCGCGTTCTTTGTGTTTGCGCCATTTTGCCTAGTCGCAGCGAGCTCTGTCTACCGAGATACAATCTCGGCTGATTCGCGCGGCCGTACGCCGAGGCGCGGGATCCTTTGTTGGCGCGTCTTCCGTCGACTGCGTTATCGGTGCCGATCGCACAGGGCGATTGTCGGTTTCGCTGCCGGAGTCACACGGTGCAAGATAGCGCGGCACGTAATCCACGGTGCGAGGTAGTGTGGTACGTTCAGTCGGCTGCTCCTCCGCTTCTCCCGCTAATCGCCATATTTTTCTTGCCGTAGGAGGCTTGCGCTTCCGTATTCCGAAGGCGTGCTTCGTCCAAAATTTTTTCTCCAACTAGCGACGACCCATCACTAACCTGGGAGCTCTCAGTAATCCGAATTCTGCGTGTCAAGTGAAGACGCCGGCTTGGTTTACGAAGCAGACAACTGCGGTTGCCATCTTGCCCCTGCCACAGCAGCAACCAATGGAGAGACGCCTTTCAGCACGGCAGCCAATCGGAGGCTGCTTACATCGGAGGGTCCGTGTGACTACTTATCGCAGACCCGCGCTTCTTTTGAGTTTGCGCTTTTGAGTACACTATAGTTTGCGCGTTTGTTACAAGATGGCGACGACGGACGAATTGAGAAGCAGAACGGCGAAACTTTGAGCTTTCGAACGATACCAAGATGGCGGCGCTCGGTGGCGGGAAATACTAGATATGTCTCCGTGAATTGCGGTGATTTTGCGCGATTTAAAGCTGTTTTCTCGCCCTGCGCACTGACGAATAAATCTTTTTCGGCCACTTTTAGCGCGTTTTCAGCCAAACCATTTTGATGCAGCGTAGATTAGGCGTTGCAGATACCGAAACGCGTGGTTTTCAAAAATAAATTTTTCTCGCGATTTTCGCGATCTGATGCTCTCATCCCCCCCATAAATTAGCTAGTTTTGATTGTTTCGATGGTACGAATTTCGGCTAATACGAATATTTTTCCTGACCCCGTGAGATTCGTATCATCGAGATTCCAGTATACTGACGCCCCTATTGTGTCTCCAGACTCCTCGGCTGAGCGCCAAGGTATTCAGAAGGAAGTTGACAAAATGCTTGCCTGTGTTATCATCGACCCTTTTTCGAGCCCATGGGCATCTCCTGTTGTGCTCGTTAGAAAAAAGGACAACAGTTGGCGCTTCTGTATCGACTACCGGAATCTTAACCAAGTAACGAAAGGATGTGTACCCCTTACCTCGGATAGATGACTCCCTGACTGTCTCAGTGGTTCCAAGTATTTTTCTTCGATAGACATTCATTCTGGGTATTGGCAGATTGCAGTTGATGACATGGATCGTGAAAAGATAGCACTTATTACACCTGATGGGCTCTATCAGTTTAGGGTGATGCCATTCGGGCTATGCACTGCTCCCACTACATTCGAACGAATGATGGACGTCCTCCTTCACGGCTTGAAGTGGTCAATCGGCTTGTACTACCTGGTTGATGTCATTGTCTTTTCGCCGACTTTTGTCACGCATCTCGAGCATCTCTCGACAGTTATTTCAGTGTTCCGCAAGGCGAGACTTCAGCTTCATTCAACGAAATTTACTTCAGCCGCCGGCAACTTACTGTGCTCGGACACCTCGTCGACTCTTCCGGTGTTCGTCCCGATCTGGAGAAAGTTCGTGCAGTCAAGGATTTCCCTGTGCCAACCTGTGCAAACGACGTTTGCAGCTTTGTAGGCTTCTGCTCCTACTTCCGCAGATTAATGTGAAATGTTGCTAATGTTGCACGCCCTTAACGGAACTTCTTAAGAAAGATGCGACTTTTGTCTGGGGTCCCGAACAAGCTCGTGCATTCGCAGAGCTGACGATGCGACTCACGTTGCCACTAATTCTCAGCCACTTTGGCGTGTATGCTCCAACGGAAGTTCGCACCAACACCAGTGGCCACGGTATCGGCGCTGTTTTGGCATGACAGCACGGTTGCCACTGTGTCATTGCGTATGCTAGCCATCTCCTGTCACCAGCCGAACGCAATTACTCGATCACTGAACGTGAATGCCTCGCCCTCATTTGGGCAGCGGGTAAATTTTGCCCCTACCTGTATGGACGGCCTTTCACGGTTATCACCTGTCCACCACACCCTATGCTAGCTTTCAGCCTTAAAAGATCCAGCTGGATGTCTCGGTCAGTGGACTCTACAGCTCCAAGAGTACTCTTACACAGTGGTGTGTAAGACAGGCAGACTCCATGAGGACACCGATTGCTTGTCACGTTTTCCAGTAAACCCACCAAACCTTCCCTAGACTGGCGAGTCAACTTGTGTCCTCACACTTGCCGCGTTTGGTGACATCGCCGATGAGCAACGTGACTCTTACCTGAGAGACATCATTCTCAGCCCAATGGACCTGACCAGTTCCCCCTGTCTGTGTATGTTTGTGCTGCAAGATGGCATATTACAACATGCACCCTGATGGCCCCGAACCTGGCCGTGGTTGTTCCCAAGCATATGAGTGAGACTACTCACACAGTTGCATGATATTCCTACGGGTGGCCAGCTGGGAGTCTCAAAGATATATATGTGTTCATATATATATATATATATATATATATATGAACACACATATATATATATATAACACATAGGCGAACAAGTATAACACAAGTAGGCGAACACATATATATATATATGTGTTCGGCGTCGTTTCTTTTGATCCGGTATTTATTGTTCCGTTTGCCGTTACGTCGCCTCCTGTAAATCTTTTCAGCACCGCAAAAACCAGCAGCCCTACCAGCTAGCCGTCTTCAGCCCCTTGAAATACCATCTGAGTCATACTTTCAGGTTGGTCTTGATCTCCTTGGCCCTTTTCCTCTATCCCTTAGTGGGAACAAGTGAATAACAATTGCTACGGACTACACCACCCGTACACTGTCACGCGGGCTCTCTCTACCAGTTGTGCAACCGACGCCGCTGATTTCCTTCTTGAAGCTGTGATACTTCACCACGGCGCTCCCCGACAATTCCTTACCGACCGGGGCCGCTACTTTCTCTCATACGTTATCCAGGACATCTTGCACACCTGCGCTACAAAGCACAAATTTACAACGGCGCATCATCCTCAGGCCAACGGCCTCACAGAGCGGTTCATCAGAACTATCACACAAATGCTCGCTACGTACGTCTTTACCGACCACCGTGACTGGGATGCCGCTCTGCTGTTAGTCACATTCGCCTACAATACGTCCCGCCATGATTCTGCTGGTTTCTCTCCATTTTTTTCTTCTATGGACAACACCCTATACTACCGTTTGACACGATCCTCCCACCCGTTCTCGATACAATGTCAGAATGTGCCCGTGATGTCATATCTAGAGCTGCAGAGGCACGTGAGATTGCACGCCTGCGTCTGACCACCTCCCAGCAAAAGCAACTACGCTACTTTCTCTCACAGGTTGTCCAGGACATCTTGCACACCTGCGCTTGTCACCGTGATGCCCACTAGAAACGGAACTTTTGAAATAGTGCACCAACCCGCAAAGGGAGCGCGCTGCAGCTACTGAGCGCATGTAGCGGCAGGTTTAGGCAACAAACTACCATTTGCCACGTTTCGCTCTGACTATTCGTTGGCGAGCTACAGCCGCTGAAGTGAGCACATGAACAAGTTGTTCTTCGGATTGGTGCCAAAGTGACAACGAAAGAATTAGAAGAACAGTGTGTGTGTGTGAAGTTCTGCTACAAACTTGGGAGAGCTTTCACAGACATTTCAGTTGCTTAGTCAAGCATACGGGAGGACTGTATGACTCGCACGCAGTGCTATGATTGGTTCAAGCATTTTGAAGACGGAAGAATGTCGGTCGGTGATGATCCCAAGTCTGGACGACCTTCCATATCCACAGATGATGACCCCGTCTAGAGAGTTTGAACTGTGATTCATGGAAATCGTCGTTTGACTGTTTGAGAAGTCGCTGACGAAGTGGGTATCAGCGTAGGATCATGTCACGAAATTTTGAATGACAGACTTGGGATGTGTCGCGTCAGTGCAAAATTCATGCCGCGTTTGTTGACTGACGTGCAGAAGCAGACCCGCGTTGAAATCAGCCAGGAACTGCTCGCTGCTGCCAGTGACGATGAAAACGTTCTTAAGAACATAACAGGCGATGAGACATGAGTTTATGGCTATGATGTTGAAACGAAAGTGCGGTCATCGCAGTGGGTGGCCAAAGGTTCTCCTCATCCAAAAAAAAAGCACACGAGTCGGTCAAAAATGAAGGTGATGTTGGTTGTGTTTTTCGACTGCAAAGGCTTTGTCCATCAGGAATTTGTGTCACATGGTCAGACGGTAAACAAAGAAGTTTACCAGGGAATCCTAACACGTTTGAGAGATTCTGTGTGCAGTAAGGCCTGAATTGTGGGAAAATCAGACTTGGATGTTGCATCATGACAATGGCCCGGCTCACGCATCGCTCCTTGTCCGCAGCTACTTGGCGAAACACCACACTCCTGTTGTGCGCCACCCACCATATTCTCCGGACCTAGCCCCAGCAGACTTTTTTCTATTCCCCAAGCTGAAAACCACCTTGAAAGGACGTTGTTTGCAAACCGTAGAGGAGATCCAGGACAATGCGAGAAGAGACCTGCGTGCCATTCCAGAAAGTGCGTTCCAGGAGGCTTTCCAAAAATGGAAGAAAAGATGGGAAGAGTGCATTGCCAGTAGAGGGGACTACTTTGAAGGGGACATCACTTAATATGTTGTACCATAAGCAGTAAAGGTGCTATAGCAAAATTTCGGTTTCTTTCTGAACACACCTCATATCTGTCTTCTGCCTGTTGTATATATCCTGTAAATATATTGTCAAGCGTCTTTTCTCCTCGTAACAATATTGTCGTAGACGAAACTAAGGTTGATTTTGTGGACCAAACAGGACTTGGAATATTCTCGGCGCCTAGCGTTGTGTCCGATGCCTCTAAAAAGCACTGCAGCGAACTGGACCTCCTACGTTTCTATAGTAAATCGTGGACAAGTGGCATTACGTATAGTCAAGATTCTTTGTGCACAATTCGAGCAGGGAAAACTTTTTGTTTGCGAGGCAAGCATTCACTTAATACAGCGCTAGAAAGACAGGACTGTGATCTATCCCAAACTACCCAAAATGCGCGTGTCACAGAAACAAAAGCGTATATAAGCTGCATGCATGCACAAATAAGAATTTACATATTCTTTAAAGATTACTTTTGCACATTTTATCTTTAGGCGAAATAAATCCAGCACTGACAAGGTCGAGCGTCATACAGTTCTTACAAGGCATCAACAAGAAATAAGGAAATTTCTTGTATATTAACTGGTGCGTACTCCTTTATAAATTATTAGCATTTGTGATCCATCGGCGTTCCTTATATATCAGCCTGGTATGGAGGTATGTTCTCACGAACATACCTCCATACCTGGCGTATGAAAGTGAGTTCGCGAGAGCTTTCTGGGTTTGAATGAGCGAGTCTGAGTGAACCCGGCCGAGTAGAATTTCGGTGATTCCGAGTGAGCTCTAAGCAAAAAATATAATTTGCGAGTCTCGGTTGGTTGGTAACAACTTTATTGATAGTCCTGCAGAGCTTTTGCCAACGGGGTCTTAAGTAAGCTGTTTATTTTACTGACCTATGGTCGACCGCCTAAAAGCAAAGCAGTGTGACACACTTTGACAACGGGAATGGCACTAGACAACTAAGCTCGTGGGTCGAGCAAATGGTTCATTAGAAAACGGAAGGTAAAAAGTATGCTAGCCTTTTCAGGGCTAGAGGCAACTCTGGCGCTGCAATCGTTCAGCCACCATGTTGTGGATTCAGACATTCTTGTGGCTTCGTTTATTGCACATCATCTGGGCCTCAATGTCAAATACTTTTTAATGTAGAATGTAAGAACGCTGCAAGCACGCATAATCGCCACTAATTTCAGTGGTTCCGCTTGTCCATGGTTTGGGCTTCTGTGCTGGATGTCCCGTGTTTGAATTCTGCGGTCAGACAACTTTAAAAATGTTTAAGGAATGATTTGTAACGCAGAAATTTCTTAAAAATTATCACTTTGCAAAGTCGTGAAGCCATATAAAGCCATTGGATGGATGTCTCATTTTCCATTTAATTGCACAACACTTTGAGAAAAAAATCCGTTTATTCTTTCCTAACCAGCATGAATTTAGAAAAAGTCTTTCCTGTGAAACACAATTACTCGAGTTTACTAAAGACCTTCACGCAAGCATGGATGTTAATTCTCATACTGACTCTGCATTCATAAATTTTTCGAAGGCCTTTGACAGTGTTGCGCACGGTCGTCTGATTGCCAAACTATCTTGCCTTAACCTCGACTCCCTAACCGTCTGGTGGTTTCATAACTTCTCGTCATTCCGTAAACAGTTCACACTCATTGACAACTACTCTTCTGATACGTCTAATGTTGCGTTCAGTGTACCTCAGGGTGGCTTGCTGGGTCCACTTTTATTTCTCATTTTCATAAATGACCTTCCTTCGCGTATTTCATTGACAATTCGGTTGTATGCGGATGACTGCGTCATATACAGACAAATTCATGTGCATCATGACCACATCACTCAACAAAACCTTGATTGAATCTCCCATTGGTCTTCCTCATGGCAAATGACTTTAAATACAGAAAAATGCAAGTTGAATACCTTTAGTCGTAAACGTATCAATTCTTCATTTCACTACATGCTTAACAATCATTCTCTGCACATCCTCATATAAGTATCTAGGCGTCCATCTTACACCAACTCTCTCACGATCTACTCGGATGGAAGTGCTGCACCAACTTGCGCCAAAGCACTAACTTCGAATGAGGTCGCTGAATACTGCAGAATGTTCGTGTTGCTAGCCATGTGATGGCTAGCATTTAGCCCTAGAAGCTAAGCTAAAGCAATCCGCTTCAGCGTTGGCGTCTTTGGAGTGGATGCGTTCGGTGGCGCATTGTAACTTGGCCGCAAGAAAACGAAAATCCTTTGTGCTATATACAATGCATTACGAATGTTTTATATAAGTCTTATATTCGGACCAGCTACAGATGATTTGAACTGGCGCTCTTTTTATGGGGCAGTCGGGGAACGAGAGCCGTGCTCTCAGCAGATTGAATAAGTCGTATGGTCTGTCGTTATGCATTTTGGGGCTTGCTTGTATGCCCTATTGGTATATCTGCATCCATTAATAGTGAACACCATTGGTGTAATGTTAAATATATTTAACATTAATTGCATGTGCCGCAATGTCACTATCTATGGTCTACGCGCACAACATTTCGCCGATGCCATGCTTGTACGTGCTGAAACATGAAGTAAATACTATGCACTAACTGTTTGGCATGTGTTAAACGCCTAAGTGGTCAGCCAATACATTAGGTTCAATGGCAACAGGGAGGGATTCATCGCAACTATATGTAAAGTGGAATTACTAAGCAGGTACGTTTTACTGTAGTGCCATAGTTCAGAACTTCCTGCTTGACTAAATGGCCTTGGCAAGTTTACTTGGAAGCTTCTCTGCAGACCGCAGCAGCTCGTTTTTAATTTTTTTCCCTTTGATTTTCAATGAAATATTTATTCAGGCTCTATGATGCTGAAAATAGAGTTCTGCACTTGTTCGAATGGAAACGTGCAAAGAACAAAAATCAATGCAATGCTGCTGTATAGACATTATTTTGCATGTAAATATTACAAACAATGAATTGCTTTGACACTGGCTAAATTGGTATGTATAGTTGGCACAGCTAATGACAATTTAGTGCATCACAAAAACCTGAGTCATGTACAGCTTGAATAACTTCGATGAGTAATTTATTCCACTGATTTATTGTATGTGGAAAAAATTTATTTTGATAAGCAAAGGTTCGTGAAGCAAAGGTTTATTTTTAGTGGGTAGTCACAGCGTAGTGAAACAGACATCTGAGTGCGAAGATTATGATCTGTGTGGATTGCGCTGCTTTTTAAAAGCATGTCCCGCATGAATGAAAGTGGATGAAAGGTGCGTCGTGTAGACAGATCAGGCCAGTTAAACTGCTGCTTTATCTGTCGCGCTGTTTGGGAGTCTGTATGCATTAGTGGTATATCGGGCTGCACGGTTCTGTACTGCTTCAAGACTTTTTTCCAAGGATTGCGTATGCGGATCCCAAATTATGGATGGATATTCAAGTATTGGTCGAATGTTAATTTTGTAAAGTTACTTCTGCATTTTAATGCATAAAACAATGTTTTGTTAAGAAAGTAACAGGAACGCCAATGCATTGCTCCGCAATGTTTGGGAATTATTATCTCAAAACTGGTGTCATCCTGAGAATTCGTCCAAGTGTATGCGCCTTGCGAACTCCACGGCCAAAATTTGTAAATTGCAATATGGGCCATAAGTTAATTAGGTTAAAACTTAATTAGTGGTTTTATGTTAATTAGTCAATTATGCATTTCAATTTTTGTGGAAGTAATGTCCGCTTATTCGAGTAGACCAGCTCATGAACTAGAACTGTGCTATCGGCCACAGGCAGTCTTTAAAAATTTTTCAAAGTGTTTGCTGAAACACTGTGGGGATGCGCGACTCTCACGCGTCCCCTGATGTAGTTTTCCCCGCATGGCTCCCATCTCCTGTAATCCGGCTTCGCCGCATAGCTTTACGGCGGCGGAGTTGTGGCGCATTGCGAGAGATGGCGCGAGTGTCGTGCTGCTAACGCCACCTAACGGCGGGGTTACTTGGGCACAAAAGAAAGAAGGTGCTTCTCTCTCGACGTGGGGGTTGGTGAGCGATGGGGACGTTCCGCGCGTGCGCCAATCGATGCTTCGCGAGATCGTCTCGCGAGGACAGGAGCAGGACGCCGGTATGGGCTGCGATCGCGCAAACAGCTCGCTTTCCGCACGTTCGGTTTGACTGCTACGTCACAATGTAGGAAATGTGCGGTACCGCCCCGCTGCCTCTGACGGCCACTGGCGTACGCAATCACAATTCTGATCAATCCAGAGAGGGCAAGCGAAGGAACGGAAAAGCGAGCTGTTTGCGCGATCGCACCCATGGACGAACACGGATGGTTCGCGTGACCGTTCACATGAACGACTAGGCGATGGTGTCATAGCATGGGGCGAACATAATCGCTCGCTATCCGGTCGCGGTGAGTTCGACTTCCTTGATTTGTTGCGTGCCCATGTGAATGTTCTATGCGTAGTAATTCGGCTAGCGTGCATTAGTGTATGAAAGGTGCAATAAATACTCTTTTGATTGTTTACACTACTGTGTTGTCGTTCCTTTGTCCCAAGAGCACGTGTGAGATCCCACAACACCCAGTATGCTTCTGCATTTAGGAGAAATTCCAACTGAGGAAGCGAAAAGCAGCCTTCAATTGAGATGTGAGTAAGCGATCTTGCAGCAGAGAAAAACGATCACAGATGTGTAGAATGTAATTTGTCACTCGATATTGAATTTACTTTTGGTGTCCCTTCAAGGTAGCACAGAGCAAGCATGACATCCGTTGCTTTTGGTTTATTGTCGCAGTACATGTCCACTGTAAGTGTAGGCACCAGTGGAGCGCGTTCTGCCCAAGCACGACTAGCTGCTAAAGAGATGAATGTTTTTACAACCACCACAAAGTCCTCCATAGTGGTGGCATAGTTGTGGTCAACAGCACATTTACTGCCAGAGGCTGATCAGCCATATGGGCACAGTAGCGAGTCTCTGCTCTGTGGCCACGTAGCAGACGACTTGTGGCATGCCTCCTTGTGCACTGCAGCGGCACTGCTTCCTCCAGTGCCCATGCTTAGCAGGGCGCGGAGTTGGGAGCCATGTGCTTGCCTGTTCATGCTAACAGCAAACGTTGCCACAACCTGGATCCATCATGCTCACGGTCACATATTGCCCTTCATCTGCCACCGTTCTTTCGCTTCGAACCTGCAAAGTAAATTGGCAGAATGGCTGCACTGAGGCCCAGTAGTGCAATCACATTTCGTGTTCTTTTTTTCTGGCTAAAGCACTCTGTAAGTAATAACACAAACAATGAACATGTGAATATCAAAAGGGCAAATTGAAGGTTACTTGGTATGGCATACAGAGTGTTTCACGTAACTTGAACCAAGGATTTAAAAATGTGGTTTGCCGTCATGTGGTGCTCCTTAAGAGTGTTTTTTATATTCTGATTAATTAGTTAATTAATTGAGATCAATTATGCAAAATTTTTAATATTCAATTTAGAGCCAAGTGCATTTCGTTACATTGTAGAGAGGACTCAGAAACGACCGATCCAATTTTTTTGTGGCAACATAGATGCTGCGTGGTGATTTTTTTTTTGTGTGTTTAAAGAAAGCCCACTGAATATGAAATAAAACCATGTTACTCCATTCATGCACTATCATATTGCAGCGCTTTCAACGGTGCGCATGGACTGTGGCGAAGTCTGCGGCTCCAGGCATTGGCGTCACAGTGCGTCAGCATCTTGGGTGGCGGCACATGGAAAGGAAGAGCCGTTGTCCCTGATAAGTGATAGGCTGACCGCGCACACGGTTTTTTTGCTCGAAGCACAGTTGAGAGCGCTGCAATATGATAGGGCATATGCGCAGTCACGTGGTTATGTCACCCTACCTATTGAAATTGCATCCAGATACAATGAGCATTCTTTTAAAATTGCCGTAATATACAACGAACACTTCATACCCAGTTGCCGTAAAGAGAGCACACACGCGAAGGGGAAAAATATAAAAATAAAGATGCAGCCAAACGTGACAAAATTATGACCTGTGAGATTGGTGAGCGAACGCCTTGCAAGGATTTCAGAAGCTGCTGCAAAATTGACTGGCTTTCCCCAACACCTCTCCCAGGGCAGTGCAGTA
Source organism: Dermacentor silvarum (assembly GCF_013339745.2). Classification (NCBI taxonomy): domain Eukaryota; kingdom Metazoa; phylum Arthropoda; class Arachnida; order Ixodida; family Ixodidae; genus Dermacentor; species Dermacentor silvarum. The sequence continues at coordinate 170,042,128 of NC_051161.1, read as the reverse complement.
CAAAAGGTTGGCGGTTACTGCACCGTCATCGAGACATCATGCAGTACAAAAGGTCATCGGGACATCATGGTTAATTGATGCTCTGTTTACATCGATGATAACAGGTTCTGCTTTCTGGATTTGGCACTTATTCAGCTGAAGCCCAACACATAAAACATAACTTCTCAGCTGTTGGTGCACCAAGTCGACACCCCCTGAACAAGTTCTCGGCCGGTGGTGGTCGCCTTGCCACAGTGGATGCACGCAGTTGCAGGCGTGTGTGACATTTTTGTTAATCTGTAGCCAAAGAGAACAATGCCAAACAAGTGTTGTGCGCCGGCATGTTTCAGCAATTACAGCAGAGGGAAAGAAGTGCCAGTGTGTTCTTTTTTGAAAGGGAGAAAACATGCGGCACATGCGATTTTGAAGGAAGCATTTTGTACTGACTTGCGTGCGCGAAGGTATGACACTTTCTACAGCTCTTTATGCTTTCATAACTTACAATCAAGCCTACAAACATGTGGCGTGAGGGGTTTTGTCACGCCACATGTTTCTCAATTGTGAAAGAGACCAAGGAGAAAAATCATTACTTGATGGCTTGACCAAATCCCTGGCCCCATTTCTGGCACAACAATGTTGTCAACAAACACATGGAACAGAATAGGTAGGCAATTCTTTTACAATGCATTACACACTGAGGTAATGCAGTACAAAACATTTGAAAAGATGTGACACATGTTGCAAATTCAGGGAGAACATAATTTTACAGGCGAGATAAATATTACTGAGTTAGCTATAGTTGATGTAACAACATCACATATAATAATAAATGCTTAAACGTCATAAAAAAGTGCCATTAAAGCAATGCTTCATCTCCCTTTACCATGACTGTGTATGTTGTGCAAAGGTATCTACGTGTAGGTCAGTAGAACAGATTGATAGTCGTACTCCTTCACCAAGATTTTTGCAGGCTACATACTCATTCACACTCGCCTGCACTCAACTTGCAATCATAGCCACTTTCATTCACACTTACCCGCGCCCACACAATGGCATTCACTCACACTAGCTGACGGTCGCTCACGTTTGTACCCACGTCCATTGAAAGTTTCCTTTGTACTCGCATTAACCAGCAGTCAGTACTGTTCACACTCACGTCCGCTCACACCTGTGAAATCAGTGTGGAGCCAGTCTGAGCCAGTATATAGTCGAGAGCAAGTACCTCTGGCATCCAGTGAGCACGCGAAGATGTGACAAATGGCCAGTGTCTTTCACACACAAAGGCTGCTCACCCCCAAGGTAATTTGGTCTGCCTCTTGACGTAGTCTCTCCTCCTTTTGGCCTCTTGCTCCTCCGCACACCGCCTGGCAGCAAATGCGTCTGCAATCTTCACTGCAAACTGTTGGGGGCGGGGGCAAAGATTAGCGCCAGAGCAGCTCCTAAGAAGAACTATACGAGTTGCGATAAGCTTGTGTTTATCATGAATAATGGCGGAGCTATTTTGTGTCAGATGCAAATTTATTGTAATAATATTTTACCGTGCTGTAATTGGCATTAAGAAAACCCTGGCTCAACCAATCTCACAATGACTGTCAACGTTACTGCGATTAGCATTGAGGCAATGTAGCCACCATCGAAACGTGTCATGCATGAGGCGTGCACCGGCTCTGGACACAATGAGTGGTGCACGTGCACAAAGTCCCCTTGCGTGGCCTCCAAGACGGCAACGGTGCTGCCACCGCTGAGAATGAATCCCACAACCAGAACATTGTGTGTGTGTGAAGCCAAAGCGATGTGCTTGAGAAACCACCCATGTGAGGCAGTTTCAAATCTGCCCAGCACATGAGAAATTTCTAAGGATTAAAAAAAACAAAAAAAAAAACAGACCTTGAGGCAAGAAGTGGCTGATGTAGGCTACGAATGCTAATCACATTAAAAGACCAGGTTTAGGTACGTCATGCATTCAAAACATCGCACCTAGTATGTACACTGCGATACGGCTGCGATACGGAAGTTGCAAGGCACATTGCTGCCAGTTGAACAAGCGAGAATTTCACTTGGCACAGACTGCACAGCAGCAAAGGCAGCACTCACAACAAAGTACTATAGGAAAGCAAAAGTATTTTTGCCAATCTCAGCTTTCCTCGAATCATTCTGCTTCGCTGGAACCCTTCTGCATTCCATTCTTCGCACACCTTTTACCATGGTTCATAACCTTTTGAATTTATATATATATAAAGTGAAATTGCAATATACAGTATAGACCACTCATAACGTAACCGCGTATAGTGCAGGACCGGATATAGTGCGGTCTTTTCAGACTCCCGTTAATTTTCCCATAGCACTCCATGTATAGACGTATCGCTTATAGTGCAGTTGCAGGAAACGAAATACCGGTTACAGTGCGGCTGCATGGGAGTACGGAAGTTAGCGGAGACGGCGAACGCACCCCTCAATCGGGTGCCCCAAGGAGTGCTCGAGGAAGAAAGAGAGACGAAGTGGGGAAGAAGGGCACGTGGTGCGAACGAATAGCCAGTGAAGCTGAAACCAGAATCTTGAGTGCGAGTCGTGAAATATCACGGCGCGCATAGCGAGCGAGGGCCACGAAACTGCCAACGCTTGTTTCATGATAACGGCAGTAAACGAAACTTCAGGGAGCGGGCGGCGCCGACACATCACGGCAAAGGGCGCACGCGGAGACCGTGGAATGTGAGGAAGGAGGGCAGAAGGGAAGTGAATTTCGCGCCGGCAACTCTGCCGCTTCGGTGGCTCCCCTCGCCCTCCCTCCTAGCTCCCTCACTTTTGAATGTCACCGTGCGCGCCCGTCGCCGTGCACGCGCCGCCGCTCCAGCCGGCCCGGTGCCAGCTCGCCGAAGTTACGTTTTCAGCCGTTATCGGGAAGCGGGCGTTTGCCGGCGTGGGCAGTTTCGTTGGCCGGCCTGGGACAGCGCCACTGCTTCCCTCTGCGCCGTAGCCGCAGCGTGCAAGGTCAACACGTGACTAGAAAGTAGAGGAAGCATAAAGGAGAAAGGAGGGCTCACTGCCATTTTCTACGCGTGGCTACAGTAGCGTGGCTGAGACGTTGGCAGGTACATGCATGTTCCGGCGCAACGCAGAATCGGCGACCTTGCCATTTGAGAGAGGGTGAAATTTCTGCCCCGTTTTTTTCCCTTTTTGTTTCGTTCACGTGCGATATTGAGGGGTCTCTCCTAAGCTTTTACTCTATGGCGGTGCCGGAGCAATGCCTGTCGGAGGCGCCGCCACGTGATTTGGTTCGAATTAACGAGACTTGACTGTAAATTGAATGCAAACGTTCTAGCCGCATTTCCTCGACTGTCGCATATGCGTGGCGGCTCGGTGCACATGTTTTGCATATGTGCGAGCCTTGAAAATTGTTGCTTTGGTTATAGTGCGGTACCGCTTATAGTGCGGATATTCGCGACTCCGGCGACTTGCGTTATAAGCGGTCTACACTGTACAGGGTGTCCCAGTTAACTTTGGACCAAGATTAAAAAAAAAAGACCAAGAGCTCTAGAGAAATCGTACCGACTGCAAAGTAGCGACAGTTGTGTGTACTTACAGCCAGTATTTCTTTCATCACGAAGTATTATTTAATTAATTGCTTTTAATTAGTGAACTTTTTAATTATTGCTTGAATCGCAAACATGTAAATTACAAAGTTGTAGGGCACCTGAAAAAACCTGTGAATCAAGCATTTATTTTGTGCTGAAGTGTGCCTGGTTGTTTTTTCTAAGAAAAAACAAAAGCCGCGAAATATGAAATAGATGTGCGCCGCTACTCAAGCGCTCCCAAGCGAATAGCCACGGATACACGGCTTTACAAGCGGCGGCAGCTTGATACAGGGCTTCACACTATTTGATGCTCGCGGCATCATGAGAACACGCCATTGACGCATTGATAAGCACAGCGGAGCCGTCGGGGGGGATTTTAAAGCCGGGAAACCCGTGACGGCGCAGATTGGACGCTCTTCGCACCATGCTAGTTAGGTCGCGATACCTCTCGAGCCATCCTACATGACAACGGCCTTGTACGATACGGCGATAAACGAATGCATCCATATATCTTTCAATGGTTGCTTGGAGGCGCGTGAGTAGCAGTGCGCGAGCACGCATCTATTTCATATTTCGCATAGTTCGTGGGCTTTTGTTTTTTTCATAGAAAAACCAACCAGGCACACTTCAGCACAACATAAATGCTTGATTCAGAGGTTTTTTGAGGTGCCCTACAACTTTGTAATTTACATGTATGCAATTCAAGCAATAATTAAAAAGTTCACTAATTAAAAGCAATTATTTATTAATACTTCGTGATGAAAGAAATACTGGCTGTAAGTAAACACATGACTGTTGCTACTATGCAGTCGGTACGATTTCTCTAGAGCTCTTTTGTCTTTTTAAAAATCTTGGTCCAAGTTAACTGGGACACCCTGTTATAAGTGCAGTATATATGGTGCGATTCAGCCTCATTTGCAAATTGAGCAGCACATTGTGAGAATACTAATTATCAACTTGGAAACAAATACCACATACTGTAACACCCATCTAAACACAAATATTAATTTGATGCAATTAATAATTACAGGCCCATATATAAAAAAAGTGTGCCCACATGAAGTATGATCAAGAACAGTCAGATGAAATTGCACGGTACATTTTTGTTTGCAAATCGTGCATATTGGTGTCAGTTGGTCAAGTTTCGAGACAGGCTCATGAGGTCTCCTTTTCTAGCTAAGCTGGAAAAAAGGCCAGAACAAGCATGCGTCAAGAAGTCTCTCACTGAACAGTTGTCTGTACAAGTGTGTTGGACATCTGAATTCTGTGTGATGCAGGAAGTGATTGGTGATTACGTTCATCTGTTTCTGCTGTGGCGTAGAAAAGATGTTGCTTTCATTGTTATGGGCGGGAAGAACCAAGGGGCCCAATTTTGGTTGGTCGCAATCGTATGAAGCCGAGGAAAGTATAGGGAAAATTGCTTTAATTGAATTCAATTCACAATTTAATTGTTTATTGTTGGGACCACATACTGGTGGAAACCGTAGCAATACCGTATGCCTTGGCTGTTTCTATGAGATCAAGCGCTGGGGCATGATCTGAAAACAATAGCTGAAGTGTGCATGCTGCCGTAATCAATAAATAAATCAATCAATCAATCAACTGTTGGAAGTAATACATTTGTGTGTGGGTATGTGTCTTTTTTCTGTCAGTGTCCAGTTTGTGCACTTTTGAAATTTTTACCGGAAGACAAAAAGTAGGAGATACAAGAATCATGGCACGAAATGAAAAAGGAATCTCACGCTTAAGCCTACTTTAGGGTCCAATGAATGTGGTCATTTCTTAAAGGACTAAACGTTAAGTTTTACAAGCAGCATCGAATATTGACGACATACTGGTAAAGGTGAGCCTCAATGTTGCCCCCTTCCTGACAGTATCTCACCTGCCTGTTGGCCAAGTGGTCGCTCAACATCTCTGCCCTGTCAAAGTCGCCATCGGCAATGGCAGCCTCCACCAGGGATTCAACCTCTGTCTGAAAGCAAGGAAAGCACTAGAGTACCAGCAGCCCATGCCTCTAGCACCATAAAGTCCTAAACGGTATCATTGCTCTTCACCAAATTTTAGTCTAAGCATGTGTGTGCCACTGAATACAAAAACCACCATTGGCAAGTTTGTCTGGATGGTAGAAAAAAAAAGGTTGCACAACACTATAGCAGGCTATGGGAGCACTGCAACTGCGTGCATATGCACTGACGGGGGAGAGTGGGCTTGTGCATCAACAAAGGATCTCGGGAACAACTGTCGACGTTAATACGAGTACAATTAGCATTGAAGCAATACACCGTACTACTGACAACACTGAACCACACTTACCTCTGGACACATAGCGGCAGAGCCACTATGTGGCCTCATTATTACTGCATGACAAAGAGCTATGCTTTCTAAATGACAAGGGATCAGTGCATGCCGTATTTACACATTTTATTTCCCCCCCAATACTGCTTATTGAGATATTTCCTCTGTAATGCCCTTCCACTGAAAATAACTTGAGCGCAATGCAAGTGCACACCTTTTGTTATTATTTCGTGCAACCTTTTCTTCACAATAAACATTCAATTGTGTCGTGTGGCTCTCCTTGCATATTCTTTCTTGCACTGAAAAGTCCACGATAAACCAGCTTGCTCTGTTCACCCAACTTATAGTGAATATACATTCAGACAAGAGTGTCTCAATATATGTGTTCGATTCTACTTAGCAGCAGAGAAATCTGAAAAAAAAAAAGATTAATAATGAGCGACACATGCCCACAGGCGCACGCTCTGTGACCTAAGTTGGCACGAAAGAAGTGTTCGTTGGGGAGCAGCATGCACCCATTGCATTTGCGGCAGAGCTCGCTGCTGTGCCTGAGTGCAACCCGTGTGGCATGGGCTCAGATTATGCCCAGCACCGGAGAAATTTTAAAGGTACATGACCCAAAGTGAACGAGGTTGGATACAGAGAAACCGCAAACTGGGTGAAGTAATGCTAATCGATAGGGATTACATGTGCTTGCACCACAATGGCCACTGGGCTCCCCACTGGTATCATTGCAAACCGCCTGTGGTAAAGCAGCCCTAATCTGTAACGGCATGCTGGAAGACAGCGCGGCTGCTCGGGGCGTTTCTGCTGCTTCTGGCACCTCACAAACTGCAAACAGTCTCGATACCTAACAAAATCACTAGCCTAGATAAATGGCCACTTCTGTATGAAGAGAGAAGCATTTGGAGAGTCATAAACTGTTAAGAGCAAAGTAGAACTACGGCCACTTTTGTGAAAGCTTTCACAAATGAAGCTCTCCACTCGACGCTACATTGATGAGCTGTACACGAGTACAAATCTGCATCGCGAGCCATTCATTCACACGTGCAATGCAAAGTAACTGTACTCTGTTTCATACATAAACGGCAATACAGTGAAGGCTAGACTTAAAGTAATAAATTCGATGTGGATGTCGTCAGCCTTGAGGCCACTCAAAACATGTCAATTCAACTGCAACAGAACAGTGGTGCCATCTGTTTTTGCCGAAAACACGGGAGATGGTGCCACCGTTATGTGACATCAGAATCGGAAATTATTTTAGTGGCATCGGTTGTTATTGTGATTGAGGACAAAGCTGTTAGGTAATGCACACAAACATGCTACTAGTAAACTAAACTGCATGCAGAATGGCACCTCTGAGTGAAATTTCAGTGGAGATCAGCCAGCAGCTTAACAGGAATAGTCGTGTACACACACCAAGCACTCCTGTTTGTGTAACACTCAGTACAAGCAAGGATAAACATGCCTTTAACTCTGTCTCATTTTCTCCAGTACAAAGTCAAGCTAAGCAGAGCCAAGGTTTTGGAATTGGTTTGCGAACTCGTTAATTTTTCGCAGCAGTGCAGAAAAATGTGAGCCTACATGCCTGCCGTGCACTATTTTCTTCACTGCAATGTCACTCTGAATATGCCTAATTTATCTGTTAATTTTTTTTCTCCACCATGCCAAGCTAAGAAATCAGTACACATGACTCTTGTTTTGGTTATTTGCTATGCATGGCAGTCTCAGTCCTGACTTTTTGTGGCCAGCAGTGTCTCTTCAGGTTCTCCGTACACAATGTTACAACAATGCTACTACTATAGACACTGTTACAATCAACAATGTGTTAAAAGAAATACGTGCACTGTTATTCTTTTGTGCTGAGCAGCGAAACGCTTTCCGTGTTCCCAAAAAGCAACTCAACGATTCCAGCTTCGTTGAAGGTGCCACGATGTCAAAATCACCAGAAATGCATAAAGGTTTTATGTCGGCATAGGCTTCTCGCACTTCAGTAACCTAGTGGCAACTCGGTGAGTAGTTCATAGTCATCGCAGTATGTGAAACTTTTAGTGCCTGGCTAATACAGAAGTATTATACAGTGGAATCTCGATGATACAATCCCGGCTAATACGAATTTCCGTATGATACGAATTTTTCTGTGGTCCCGGCCGAGCCCCATTACTTTGCAACGTGCTAGAGAACGGTATCGATGTTCGGCCCGCGTCGGTTGATACGAATAAACGCCGCCCCACCGACGGCCGCGAAAGAGAACAGCGCGCAGTCACGCGCTTTCTCCCTTTCTCTTTTGGTGCGGAGGCGCGAAGAGTTTGAAGCGGTGGCGCTTTTGTTGCTTTTTTGCTTTTCCTCCTTTTCCGCGTGCCATCGGCCAGACGGAGTGGCTGCTGTGCTTCGGGCCGCGTTCTTTGTGTTTGCGACATTTTGCCTAGTCGAAGCAAGCTGTGTCTACCGAGATACCATCTCGACTGATTCGCGCGGCCGTACGCCAAGGCACGGGAGCCTTTGTTGGCGCGTCTTCCGTCGACTGCGTTATCGGTGCCGATGGCACAGGGCGATTGTCGGTTTCGCTGCCGGAGTCACACGGTGCAAGATAGCGCGGCACGTAATCCACGGTGCGAGGTAGTGCGGTACATTCAATCGGCTGCTCCTCCGCTTCGCCCGCTAATCGCCATATTTTTCCTGCCGTAGGAGGCTTGCGCTTCCGTATTCCGAAGGCATGCTTCGTCCAAAATTTTTTCTCCAACGAGCGACGATCCATCACTAAACTGGGAGCTCTCAGTAATCCGAATTCTGCGTGTCAAGTGAAGACGCCGGCGTGGTTTACGAAGCAGACAACTGCGGTTGCAATCTTGCCCCTGGCACAGCAGCAACCAATGGAGAGACGCCTTTCAGCACGGCAGCCAATCGGAGGCCCGCTTTCATCGGAGGGCCCGTGTGACTACCTTTCGCAGACCCGCGCTTCTTTTGTTTTTTGCGTTTGTTACAAGATGGCGACTACGGATGAATTAAGAAGCGGAACGGTCAAACCTTGAGCTTTTGAACGATACCAAGATGGCGGCGCTCGGTGGCGGGAAATACGAGATATGTCTCTGTGAACTGCGGTGATTTTGTGCGATTCAAAGCTGTTTTCTGACCCTGTGCACTGACGAATTAATCTTTTCGGGCACTTTTAGTGCGTTTTCAGCCTAACCATTTTGATGCAGCGTAGATTAGGCGTTGCAACCGCGTGGTTTTCAAAAATAAAATTTTCTTGCGATTTTCGCGATCTGATCCCCGCATTTGCCTAGTTTTAATTGTGTTTCAATGATACGAATTTCGGCTAATACGAATATTTTTCGTGACCCCGTGAGATTCATATCATCGAGATTCCACTATACTACAATAACAATCCCTTATCGAATTAACAGGCTTAGAAGAATGTACCTTTACATCTCACAAGAAAATTACAACTCTGAACGATTGTACCACCTCAAACAAATTGTAGCCAACAAATATTAAATAATTTACCAAGGCTGTTAAATACTTACTAGAACGAATCAGGAGTCCCCCAATGTGTGTACTACCAAAAACTTCCAAACTCCCTTTGGAAGTTTTTTTTTCAATGTAAGCAAGATTGATAATGTTCAATATGGCTGAATTGGTAAGAGCATCGCACGCATAAAGCGAGGACATGGGTTCCACATGCAGCCAGTTGTATTTCCATCCACTTTGATTTATTCTATAATTTACTCGTTTCCCCCGTTACCTTTCTTGTCTGTTGGCTTTATGTGGTTGTGACTTGGGAAAACAGGGACCCCTCGGTGCCGCCACTGTTCAGATATGTACTGTTTCTTGCAATGTTCAGCCCTGTAGTTTGCGCAATTAATGTGAAACTGTAAAATAATTATTTGTTCTTTTTAATTTTGCAACTAGTATGCCGTGTGAAAATTAATTTTTTTTCTTTTTGCAAAATCGTGTATACTCTATTTTTATTGGCAATGTGAGGGTTTTCTACATGATTATTGGTTCTTGTTTACTTTAGTTCTCAACACGGCAACAGAACTCTGAAGCACAGCGAAACGCCCAAATTAGTCGGCTCTCACTCACAAAAGCGGGCTTCGAAATATTACTAGAAGCAGACATACAACCCCTCTTCATGCCACCAGAGAGGTCGCAACTATGCACAAATGCCAAGAGGTCAATAACTGTTGATCCAATCCCCCCAAGAAACATACACCCGACCCACAACGAAGGGCGGAGACAAGCAAGAGCGAAGGCAATCTTTGACAACATTAATCGTAATGAAACGCAAGTCCTCTTTGTTGACACGGCCAGATATTGGAATCGAGGCGCATACGTGGTGGTGGACGCCCATGGCTCACTTGTTAACGCAGCCACGGTGGTTACCAACTTCACTCACGAAGCAGAAGAAATGGCCACTGCGGTGGCCCTTCGAAGCTGCAAAGAAGCCTCCGTAATTTACTCGGACTCAAGAACAGCCATCAGAACCTTCTCGGCAGCCCTCGTCTCTAGGAAAGCAGCTACGGTTGTCAACAAAATCTTCCAAGAAACGGGAGGAGACAACCTCATGTCCCCACACATCACATGGTTCCCGGCCCACATGGGCAACATTTCCGGACCTCCTGACTGTAATCCGAACGAGCGGGCACACCAACTGGCGCGAGAACTCACATTCCGCGTCTGCGGTCCGCCCCCTCGCTTCAACCCAGCCTGGAGGGATATAGACAACAAAGACCAACTCGTACCATGCCACGAAATCACTTCAAATCATAGGTTAGCACGAAGAATTTTTCCTCCTCCTCACCAAAACCTCAAAAAAGCACAGGCCGTCACTTACAGACAGTTGCAGACTAGGACATACATCACACTAACAACACTAAGCAGGATCAACCTTGACCTTCCTACTGCATGCCCACACTGCGGCCACGAATACAACAACTTCGAACACATGCTCTGGCTGTGCCCTGCCAACGCGGGCACGGACTTTCCTGACCAGTCCTCCTGGGACTCAGCGCTCAGAAGCACAGAGCTCATCGACCAGCTCAAGGCTGTCCAGAGGGCCCGGGCCGTCGCCGAAGGACTCTGTCTAGCGGCCCCGACCTGGGTGGAGCCACCGGATTGCTTTAATTCTTTCTCCTCAGGACCTCAATAAAGTTCGTACTCACTCACTCAGTTCATTATTTATGCCTTCTTCTCACTTCCATTCTCCTAATTTTATCTGCGGCATTTTTATTGTAGCTTTCCTCTCCTTCCTATTCACTTACGCAGCCTGTTTCCCAAGGCTGCGACACAGCTCGGGTGTCCCCTGGGAGCCGAGACAATTACGAGCCCACGATCCTTCCTCCTTTTTGTCTTCCTTATTACAATGAACTACGGCTACAGCTAGTAGTAGCAGCAGTAGTAGTAGAAACCCGTGCAGCAGCTCTGTGCTGCCTAGTTACGCAGCCGTAGGGGGGCAGGTTGCTTTCCCAGCTGCAATCGTACCGTCTTTCCCGGTCTCCTCTGAACTGCTGCAAACAAAGTAAATGTCAAACAAGTCCACACATTGTGCTACACTCCCTGCAGAGTACCGAACCCATTTTCAATTTGCTCGTGTGCCTAGGCAAACCTCTGCCATTACTTGGGGTAGGGGAATGACTGGAAAAGGGGTTATTGACTGTGCCCCATTCGTCAATACGGTTCTTAGTTTAACCATGCAGAAAGTGGAAGCAATCAATGGTTTTAGAGCCTCTGAACTCATCCTTATGGCCGTTTCTTCGTTATAGGAATTTAAGAGTTACAAAGAGATTTTCTGAATGCTAGCAAGAGCAATTAAGCAGAAAGCTTGCAGATAGAGACACACCACATGCTAAACAACTAGCTTGCCAAGACAATAAGTGAGAAAGAAATCGCCTGGCTGAATATGAAAAAAAAAAAAGAAGAAAAAACAAGCATGCAATGGGGAAAAGAGTACAGAAATTCATGACTTGACTTGGTCACTCAGTGCGTTGCTGTATACAGAGGAATGGCAAAACAACAGAACAACTATGCCTGTGCATTCTTTCTTTAAGCAACCTTGCTGCACAGGAAGCACAACTGGTCCCCATTTTTGTAGTCGCCATAGAAGCATGTCTGTGGCACACCATCGAACAACAGCCAGTGACAACATAAACTAGAGACAGAGTGTCGGTCACAGGGCAGCCACTGATTGCATCTTCTCATAAATCATTGTTCAGAAAGCCAAGCTACTGCTTGTATCATCAACATAAATTGAAATGCAAGCAGAAGATCAGGTCACCTGTTACGCATAATTACATGCAAGTGCAGTAGCTCTGTAAGCTTTCGTAAGTATGGAGCAGTCCCAAGTGTATGCTTTGGATCAAACCACTGTTACAAATGCAGGTGAAGCTGCATACACAACAATGCATTCATTTTGTTTCGGAATTGTTCACATTTCTTGCCCAATTTGCAATCCTAATAGGTTTGAATTTATGTTAACATTGCATTTCAACAGTACTTCAGCTAAGTTCAAAAGCAGCAGTGCAGATTAACTGCATCTAAGAGTTCTTGAGTGCTGCCGCATAATGAGCACAGCCTTTCCCTCTCTTAGTGGCTAAGCTTCCCGTGTAAAAAATTCTCTCTCAGCACCACACAACTGCGATGAACAGTGGGATGATGACACTCAACCCTAACAAATGTAAGTACATGTCTTTTCACCGCCGTCGCAACCCTTTGGTTTTCGAATATACCATTTCTAACTTCCCTGTTGACCTCGTCCAGTCTTACAAATACTTAGGTATCACCATTTCTGATGATTTATCTTGGCATCTGCACGTGACTAACTTGATATCATCGGCTAATAAAACACTAGGTTTTATAAAACATCACCTGCGGGAAGCCCCTCAACACGTCAGACTCCAAGCATACATCTCCCTCATCAGAACTAAACTGGAATATGCATCGGCCATCTGGAACCCTCATCAAGCATATTTAACAAATGCCATCGAAGCTGTACAAAACCGGGCTACCAGATTTATTCACTCTTCATACTCATAATAGCATATAATCTCTAAAATTGCAATCAGGTTTGTGTAATCATTCTGCTCGCCGTCACATTGCTAAGTCTTGTTTTGTATCACAAGTTCTTTTATTCGCCCCTAAGACAGGAACTATACATCTGTGCACCCCCACCACGCAGATCCCATCGCATCGGTCACCCTCTTCAAGTGTTGCGTCCACTAGCCCGTACTACCTTCACGAACTAAATTTTTTTCACAAACAGCCACTGACCACATTGCTGCCATAACCTGTCCATTGACATTTTCGACTGCTGTAAACGCCTGCATCTTGTAGACCCCATCCCCTATGTAACACCCCAAAAGGGGTCTTTAAGGAAAATAAAGTGATGTGAACACGCACTGTGTTTCAAGGAAGTAGCGCGAATCCTTGCTCAGGAGACAGCTGTACAAAAGCGCATTGAAGCTCAAGAGATTGGAAAGGCATGCTGCAGTACAGATTCCTGAAAGGCTGTTTGGCATTGCCTGTCTTCTATCACATGGCTGTATGCATTTTTCTTTGCCAACCCTAGTCAAAGAATTAACCCAGTGAGCACACATTCTGAAGCAAAATTTTCTATGGCATAGTTTTTCTTTCTGCAAGAGTGGTACAGGATGGGGCACGTAGGTGAATCTGTCTCTCGCGAGAGAGAGAGTCTTTCCCAGTGATGATACTTTTTTTACCTAACGTCCTCCTTGTGCGCCGAATACCTTTCCCGTGAGTCTGGGAAGGAAGGAGGCACGTGTCACGAGACCGAGGGAGAACTGGGAGAGGGCGCAGTGCGCCTCTCCTCTGTCTACGTCGGCTCTTGATGAGTCTACAGCGTGTGAACGCGGCGATGTGAATACGCTGGAGGAAATGGTCGTGTGCTTCCCACAAGGTTCAATCCCCAATACATTTTTCTTCAACTGCAAAGCTTTCTTTCAGAGATTTTCTCTGCAGCTACTGTTGAGTGGGTGAATCCCTTTCATGAATCTTTCTCCATTTTGCAGATTTCTGTAGAAGTGGTTTGCCCTATTTGTGGGAGCCAGTGCTGCCAACCTCCGAAGCCAGATTTCCCTTAACTCGGATAAAAATTTTCACAGATTTCCCTATATTTTCGCAAACTGTTCAGTTTGTTAGTATAATTACTGTAGTGATAAATTCTTGTTTTACCATGCAAATAGAGCGCAAATTTTATAGTTTATATTTTTTCCCAAGCTTGTTTTAAGACATTCAAATAATGAAGTTGCTGCACTCAAGCTGGAATGATGATGCAGTGCTAAACACACAGCCTTCTGCTTGAAGCCATACTCACAGAAGATGTCAGCTAGGATACTTTGTTGCTGTCTAAAGCTGTTTTGCATGTAGATTGTAAATGTAGATGTAGATTGTAGATGTAGATTGTAGATTGCATGTAGATTGTAGATTGTACAGAACCTTATTCAAGTTCTAAGAAAGATGGGTGCCAGACCTCCCTTAGAGAATGTAATAGTGTCGAAACAGTGCGCCAACTTCAGGACACTAATGTACAAAATATTAATAATTTTTTTTAATGCAGTGTACAGACGTAGCACCATACCACACTTATGTGCTTCTGCATCATTTGCAGCAAAGCACGAAGTTATGTGGCCAATAAATGTTTTTTTTTTCCCTATGCAAAACTTGCCCAAACACATAACCACTGAAACTCTGTCCAAGGTCGCTCTGCCTATGGGCAGTTCCCAGTAAATGTTAGAACACATGCGCACAGTCGCTGGGTGTATGTGTCTGCTTATGCCCAGATTTTTTCGTGTTCCAGCATACGTTTCGTTTGTTTCACTGGTTGCAAATGTATTTCATTTAGAGTGCACAGACATTGACAGCCGAGCCAGTGGTACGAATGGCAAAATTTCAATAGCAATACTTCGTTAAAGGGAGCAGGGCAATCCCACCCTGTCGTTTACTTGGTGATATGTGTTCACTGCAGTGCCGTATGATCAAAAGTCACAGTTTGCATGCTAAAGCGAAGGTAATTTGCAGTAACTGAAATTAAAATGCGCCGTCGTATCAGTGGTTTCAATATTTCAATGTCATAGTGTCAAATTTCGCTAGATTCAGACAAATGCCTATATTTCCCTAAACAAGGCTTAAATTCCTAGATCTAGGGGAATCCGCCCAGATGGCAGCAATGGTGGGAGCTATTCTAGCAAATGGTGTAGTTGGCAAACTGTGGCAGTAATCACAGTGAACTGGTTTCCAGCAGCATGCAATTTTGTAAGAAACACATCAGGGGGAGTAAGACGACCAAGCAGTTCTGAATGCGGGTTTTACACAAATTACAGACTGGGCAGGCCCTACCTTGGGCCCACAGCTGCCATGAGACACGGGGCCACAGAGGTGGTCGTTCACAGTCAGGAAGGGGCGCACCTCCTGCCACTTCTGCTGGTCGTCACCACCTGGTTCCACCTCACTGCGGCAAAAAAAGCAGCTGTGGCTTCAGGGAAAGCACGAGCTCGGTAATCATGTAAAATGCAGAAATGCTTCTTCGATGAGACAATCGCTTCACCGATTTGAATGAAATTTGTTGCATTTGAGAGCGAAAGGCAAATTCTAGTGACTGTAGGAAGCAACCTTTTACAGAAATTGCCAGAAATTGGTAAGTAAAAAAAAGTTGTCGCAGTTTCACCTGAAAGGTGAAGCATCAATTGCGATAGCAAATTTGAAGAGAGCTATACGGAGTAATGATAGCAGCTTTATCAGCTTTATAAACTTGGACATGCAGCAGCACCGGCAACACGCAGAACTGTTGTCGACACCGTCGGCGTTTTGCCCGTGTTTGCTTAAAATGCGTGCGGCGTTGGTGACTGTTGCCGGAGCCTCTAATATAAATAGGCACTTAGTGCCGCAGCTAAACGTCGCCTCCCTTCCCTCCCCCTCCCCCCCACGGCCTTTCGTGCGTCGGAAGAAGGCACGTTTGCTCTACATATATGGTGATTGTAGAGGAGGAAAGAGACGCCTACTTCTGCAGCCCTTAAGGGAGCACAGAGCAGAACGCAAGTTTGTTCTCCGCCGTGCGTTCACTCCCCGTGAAAGCGCGCGTCCCTCGCGCCCTTTCACTCGCACATACAGCGTTCGGCGCGCGGTGACGATTTCATCTCCATTGACGTCATACGGAACCTCACGGCGACGGCGACGGCAGAAATCTGCTTTTGAGTGTCCATATAATTGCTATCGCAATAAAACTAGCACAATGTTTACAAATCTGTGCCCAAAACAAACACCACAGTTGTGTACACCGCATCGATTAAAAGTATCAAAGTGGACAAGCTTCATATAATATGAATTTACAGCTTATGTGAATTTGGCGTAATGTTTACAAGGGTTTTGCAATAGTCCTACTCACAGATTAGTGGTATGGTTCAGAACATTCATTTTGTCTGCTTTAGAGGTATTATGTGCAGTTTAGAACATTGTGATATATCACTTTTCAATGCTTAATTACAGACCTGTAGCCTCGATAGTATCGTTCTTAAGATATTGCAACTTTCAGGAATCTTATTTAATAAATCAATGGCCTAAATAAAATATCTGCTTTCTAAAGTCACTAGATTTTAACTCTTTCTCTTAACTGTAGCTCGGTGCAGTCATTGCCAAGGAAAGCAATTTCTCCGTTCTCATGTATGTCGACAGAAGCTCCCAGTCTGAACTGCATAGCAGTTGCCGCAAGAACTGTCACTGTCGACAACTGACCCGTTTGCAAGCCAAGTGGTGCAGAGGATCCCCCTTCCCGGTGGCAGCTCCTCCTACGCAGGCTTTGTCATGGGAAGGTGCTCAAACAACCGTCTGCGCACTCACAATAAAAATGTGCGCAATGATTTTTTAGCCATTGAACTGAATTGAACTTTCTGAATTTTACCTTTATATGCATCATCGTACACAGCACATATCGCTACTTCGGGGATTTTCTAAGGCTAGCTAGGCGCACCCACCTGGTGACCAATAGTGTATCTGACACTGTCACAACTGTGATTGCACCCTCCTTTTTCAACTAACGAATGTTATCGGCAAACATCGTGATAAACGTCAATGCTAAATCACTGAAGCTGCCCAGATGAGGCCCACCATGTTCTAGCAAACCATCAATCAATTTATTGCAGAAAGAAGTGTCATGTTTTGGGGAGCACAGGCACACGGAATTGGCGATAGCGAGTCATGGTTTGCTTTTTAACTTGTGCTGCTCTCGTTGTTTGTTTTCATTTGGCAACATACATATATATTTCATTTGCAATAATGATTCCTGTTTGAAAGTTAGTGCTTATCCTTGTCTGTTCTTTGCTTTTGTCCACGCTGTAAAGTCGTGCTATTATACTTTAAATCATGCAGAATCAAGTAGCCCACTCTTGGGTGCCACTAATTGCAGCGCCAAAGTTCCCTCTTTGTGGGCCACCAGGCAAATTGGCTCACCACGAGTTGCTCGATGCCTGCTGCCGCCTCCTGATGCGAGCCATGCGACGCTGCTCACTTCGGCGGCGCACTGCCATGTTCCTCTCACGCAGGCTCCCTGCTTCTAGGCTTGCAATGGCCAGCCTCTGCACCGCAACATTACAGAGCACCAGGAGAACACCATGTCACCTACGACAACCCCGATTCACAGTGCATGCCTGAAAGAGAAACATTCACCCGACTCGTAGCACGAAGCTATAAAAGAAGCCCAAACCTCAGAAACAAAGCTTTGCAATTGAAAAAAAATTCATACTGGTTTGCTCAGGTAGTACAGCGACCACCCCGGAAAGGTGGTCCCTAGTTTCAGGTCCCAGACTAGGGAGAGCTTTTCTTCAACTTTTTTCAACTTCAATTTTTCGTCTCGGCTTTCTCTCCGAGAACGCCATTTGGGTTTCCTTTTAGCTTCGTGCTACAAGTCGGGTGGATGTCAATTTTCCCCTTTCATCAACTTCAACTTGTGGGCTTACACACAACTGATTTGCCACAATGGCACATGTACATTGTTTATCATTTGTTCGTCCTCTTTCTGGGGATCGCTTTTTACCTGTCCTCGGCACAAAGCGCACCCACATGTATCAGAACATTCTCGACTGTTGTCACTGATTCTATGTTGTCTATGTTGTTGCTAAACCTTTTGTTATCAGATTGCATGTGTGATGCAAACAGTGTTGTACACCCGTGAGCAGAAGTATACGGACCAGGCGTTGCGCGATAAAGCCGATTTTTTCCTCTGCCTGTGAACGCAACTTGAAATTAAGGACTGCAGTCCAAACTTGGCATTGTGAGCTTTTCAGTATACTCATCAATTCAAGCTTATGCTTTTTAATTACGAAGAAATTTTGTTTTTTCAGTGACCCTGTGGTCTTTTGCTCACTAGTGTACGTCATGGAATGCATGCTAGCACCAGGGATTATGCTGGAATCTTTGTCGATTCATATGTCGGGTGTCCCACGTAACTTGAGCCAAACTTTAAAAATATGCAAATGCCACGTAGCTGGACAGAACCAAGGTAATGTTTGCCGTCGCTTGGAGATGCTCAGATCATTTTTTGCATTCTGCCTAATTACATAATTAGTCTTAATTAATTAACTGACTTCTCAAATATTATAATTAGATTAAAAGTGTCAATGAGAAAATTGTAGAGTAGCATGAAAAACTCCCGATACAGCTTTCTGTTGCTGAATGCGTGTTACGTAATAGTGTTTTTCCAAGCATGAAAGAAGCCCGCAAATACATGCAAAGTGCCACGAGCGGACAGTCGCGCGACTATTTTGCATGTATTCAGAGAGTGTCATATATAAGAATTGAAAATATTTAATCTATTCTGCAGCTGTATGCTCTTTACGATTCTGAGGATGTAGCAAATGTGGGGAAAGTACGTTTTCAACCAACAGAATTGATTGGCACCTGAAAGGGTTAACACCGAGATGGGTTCTGTGGGATTCTTTCATATGATCAAAGTGAAAAAGATGCTCGTTTTATGCTCGCTTCATCATAAGGCCTAAAACTTGAGGATGCAGTGCAGTGAATAGCATATTAAATGAGTACCGGGAGGACATTTTTTGCTTCTTGTTTCTTCCTTCAAATGAAGGTTCTGGGCCTTCAAAACCTAGAAAAAAATAGAGGCAAGCCTCAGAGCACCCTAAACAATTTGCTTTAACTGATTTTCTCCAAAGCAGTTTTTTTTTTCTTTTCCCAGGTTTCCAGGTATGTGTTGTGCCACAGAAGACGATCACATGACGGAGGTCACAGTGTGCACTTCTTCCCTGCATGTGCTGTGCTTTTCAATCTTCAGGCAAATGTATTGGCTGTCACAAATTCCCTTTTTCACGGATCCTGCGCTTCAAATTGCACAAGATGGGATCATTTATTCTAATTAGATACACAGTTGCACATCGCAGTTCTACAAGTTATAGATACTATTATTTGACTCATTACAGGAAACAAACATGTCACACATGACATGTCATGTTGCGACATGACTGACATAACTTGCTTGACATGTCATGTGCATCATGACCCGAATGACAAGACACGCATGCGCATCCCATGTCATGCCATAATGAAATCACATGCTTGTCATGGCATGTATGTGATGACATAATGCCATCATGGTTGTTTCTTTAACTCGATATATATCAGGATACATGCATGCCCTAACATGGATGACATAAACGTCATGCCATGAATGACATGCGTGTTATGACACGAACGACATAGATTGCATGACATGTCATGTGCATCATGTCATGATATCTCTGACATGACATGCTTCTCATGGCATCTGCGCCATGACATATATGCTATGAATGAAGTGATCTCGTCGTAATCGTTTCTTTAACTCGATATATTCTGGACATGAATGAGACGTGTGCAGACCTGACATGAATGATATGACCTAAATGTCATCACCTGAATGCCATGACATTAATGAATTAACTGACATGACATGCGCAACATTATTGGCATGAATTCTATGAATTCCACACTGAAGTGGTTTATAGGTTTCTACTTTCTTGTGGAAAAAGCTACGTCGGTCAAACTGGCCTGTGCTTAAAACGATAGGCTGAGAGAGCACAGGTTCAATAGAGAAGTGATTTCGGGTCCGGACCATTTGGCAGATCATTGCCATAGCTGCAAGTGCCGCCCCCTTTTTGAAGCCACACGTGTTCTCTGCCAGTTTAAAAAATAAAGAAGTAGGCTATTACATGAAGCCTTCTGCAGAAGGGGAGAGGGAAGTAATTGTATCAGCGACCCCTCAGTCGGCATGACAGAGAAGGATGTGACTTCCTCACTCAGGCTTTGCAATGACACCCATGCGCAGCAGTACTGCCTTGTTCTTCCAAAGATGTTTCTCTTTGTTTCCTGCTCTTCGTACTTTGCTCACCTTCAAACTATCAGTTGACAGGCCAGCGTCTTTCTGTCCACTTGCTTCTTCCGTAATGTTTTTTTTGCTGCAAATTCTTATGATGCACTTAATACAAAACCAACTAGCCCAACTTTCAGCTCTAAATGGCATGCATGAGGAGAATACCATAAATTCATGGCATATCAATAATGGTGGAAGTGCGTGCGTGAGTCTGCCTTCAATTACCTTGCATAAGGAAGAGATTAAATGCCTCAACAGTTATCTCTCACGTAGACCGGTATGTGTAACCGAATGAACTCGTGGTGCTACCATTCCAGAGCATGTGCAGATGAGTTTTGTGTCTATTTTTTCGCCTCAGTGCTTCCTTCAGTTGATAGTCGGCATTCGTGTTCTCCACTTCTCTTGTGTGCGTGTCTGCACGCCTTACCTTTTTTGCATTATGAATCCTTACAAACTAGCTCAGCTTTCTGTCGTTCTAGGCTAAATACTAATGGGCTGAATTTTTCTAGCAAGCAAGATGAATAGACATGGGCAAATTGGCAAAAGTTAACTTCAAAAGACCATTCTTCAGAGCTCCATACAGGGAAGAAGTGTCACTGCTGGTCTGCTCTTTTTGCCTGTACTTATTGACCCTTTTCGCGGAGCAGTTTGTTTTAGAGAAACGAGATGGCGCTCACGGCGGCGCGCCATACCTCTCCTCAGCGACCGCGCACGAATACGAAACCATTACCGCTTCTACCTTGCTTCTGTGCGATCAGCTGTCGGAAATGCAACTGAGTTTTCGCTAACACACTGTGCTCCAATCATGCTAGATTGGATCATGTGGATTGAAGACGTGTGCAGTAGTTGGCTGCAAAAATAGTGACTGGCATGTTAAGGAATAGAATGAATCTGTGTGGCCAAGTTTACGGACCGCTGCTGCAACTGTCCGAACGTGTTACCGGCACCTCGTGATGTATGGCTTTCCTCGAGGATACAGAAATTCGCTATCCTAACCTCGCTAACCTTCTAATCGCTAAACCTAATCGCTAACCTTCAAAGAAAGGGCTTCATCCCCAGAACGTCGGCAAGAGTGAGTACCACTTTTTAAACAATGACAAAGGGAGTAACGCCGCTTCCTGTCATAGTAAGTTTCGCGCACGTTATCTATACATATATGTCCCAAATGGCAGGAAAACTAACGCCCTCTCTATCGCCGACGTATCTAAAATAAGTGAATGGGCGCACACTTGAATATATGCGCACTGTATATGCACAACAAATAACCGACTACACTGATGGCGCACGGATTAATGGTCGAACTTGAATGTTTTGTGACGGTCCACAAGAGTAAGCGAGTTTCTAGCTGTAATATACATTTGCTACAAGGTATTACAATGTACAAAACAGCTACGTTTCAAGCCTTGTGCGCAGCAAGAACAAATCTATCGGAACTGAGCACACCCGCGAGCGATTAGGCAGAAAATAATCAGATAGTGGCCGCACCGAGGAACTTCACTGAGTCAGAACTGACAAGCCACTGCTTCAAACTATTTGACGAATAAAGAACAAATAGCAAAACACACTAATCCTGACTGAATTCATGAGCGGAATGTTTGGATAGCTTGGAATACATATTTAGCCCAGCTTTTAGAACAAGCACCATATACGCTGCTTGCGCCGTTTGGACATAGCTGAAGCTGTAATCAAAGATCGTGTCGTCCACCCAGTCATCGTCTACGATATCTCCGAAAACAGAGGTTTTCTTAGCCGCGCCGGCGTCATACACTTCCATTGTGAGCAAGGAGGCAACGAAGGCAGTTGAGGCAAGCAATGGACGCGTCACCACGTGATCAAACATGGCAGCGCCCACGGGATCGCCGCGAAAAGGGTCAAAAACACTACTGTGCAACCAAAGCGTTGGTGCAACGTGGTGCAACTCAAGCATAATTTGTAATGCGCCAGCCAATTACGTTCACCAATTTGCGTGACGTCACGACGAAAGCAAGCCGTTGTGTTAAGTGCGCAAATCAATGGAAAATCTACGGTCAACGGATAGGCTGGTATTACAGAACCTACCTCCTTAAACTCCGTACGAACAGTCGTCACCGGCAGTTTTATACTCCCAGTGTCTGCCGTCCCGCATAGTTGCGACTTGGGGTCGGTTTTTCTTTTTCTTGATCTTGCGCCAAACACGTCGATCTCGCTCAGATCAAGCTCTTCCTCTGTAGAACTCATGCCCAATTATGGATTCGCGCGTAGCGAAGTGCGGACAGCTTTCTACATGATGCTACAATTAACTACGGGCGTGAACTTATTTTGTAATTCCATAACTCGTAGTCGTAGCGCTGATCGCCTAGTTTCAGCTAGCTTCACGCACCACACCTAGTCCGCAGATAAGCTTCACTGTAACCTGTAGACATGTCAACATAGCATAAAATGTTGACGTGCCTCCACACGCGGGAGGAGCTGCGACTGCTGCGACGCCAGCACAGCCAATGCTCAAACAGGTGGCTCCATCTAGCAGTCGCCTCCTCACTATCCCGTTGTCTTCTCTCGTCACTTTCTGTGGTCGGGCACGGAGCACTCAGCTGCTTCAGCCAAGCGTTGCCTTCGGTCGCGTACTACAACCGCTAGCGAGTTTCTTCCGCGTTGTCTTCAACATCGTGCGCATTGTTCAAATCCGCGTATCGAGAAGACCACCTATTGAAAGAAGACTCGCCGGCATACAAGAACGTAAGCGCCTTTCTACTGATGGTTTCGAAAGTTCCTGGCATCTTTCTCCCATACACCGCCAAACTCGCTTTGCTCAAGCGTAACAACGGGTCGCAGAGGTTGCAATGGACCGTTCGTTGAGTATCGGGGACAGCAGGAAGAGCGCTGTGCGGACACAAACGGATCGGTCTGGCCGACCGCAGTGTCCCGTCTTTCCGCTGCTCCACTTCCATCCCCCCCCCACCTCGATCGCAGACGAGGCCTTTGCGTGCGAGCCCCGCTTTTCGCGCATATGTTCTTTGGTTGACTTGCAGGATGGATATTACAATCGATATATTCCTTCGCTTGTTGCATGCATGATGCATCTGCCTTTACCGGCACCTTTTGCGGCGCTTTAGCTGTTCTTTCCTAGGAAAGTCTGGAGGTCTGGCAGTTTGGACGGTATGTTTTTCTCACCCGACCGGTGCCGTGCGTTTTCAGTGACCCAAATATGTCAGCTGCGCGGAAAGCCATTGTAGCTTAATCTGACCTTAGCGCTTTCAAGATTACTGCAGATTTCGGGATAAACTTGTTTCGTAAGAGGACGTCGATGTAACGTCTCACAATATACTGGTGTACGTTTCTCGTCAGATCCGCTGCTCACACCTGACCTATGGCCCAGGATCCAGCGCAATGCTTCCTTTAAGATAGTAGTAGCAGCAGTAGTTGTTGTGATGATAATATTGAGGTGGATAAGCATTTTTTAGCAAGTGCTGTAGGCTTTTGTGTGCACGTAAGCGAGCATGCAGTGCCAAAACAAAAAGACCACTCATATGCCATTTACTAGGCTGTCTCTACTCGGTACTGAAAACATTAAGGTAAACAGTTACAGGCATCCACTAGGCCCGGTTTATTTGATACGCTCTATGATGGAGGCATGTAGTATAATATATTATCAGGGCACTGTTTGGACACTTGCGCGCTGTCTCCTTTACAGGTTTTTTTTCTGTAAAGTTACTGAAAAATTGCCACAGGACACATGGCAAATGTTTGTCAGGTTGAAATACATCTTATCACTTACATAAAAAACCTGAGGATTGATTGCTAACGGCGAAAAATATCTTAGATATTTAGGCGGTGCTAAATAGTGCAGAACTATGCCAGTAGTTCACAGATATCTGGTCTGGCATGCACGGGTTCTTTAGTAAATGGACCTGTGAAATGGTCAGATAGTCACTCCTGTAGAGCAGCCAGCTGGGCTACTTGGTGGATCTTGTGAAAGCACTGCGCTACAGAAGTGGACAGGTGGTGCGTTTCCTCTGGCCGTCAAAAAAATCAATATTTTATTGATAAGTACATTAGCAGTTGTATACAGGAAGGGGTCCCAAAATAAAAACTGCAGGTGGGACCCCTTACGATGAATTATAAGTCAAGTAATAGAGCAAACCTAATAATACATAAGTGAAAGAAATTAATGAGCAGGAGAAAGAAAAATAAGTACACTGATTTCATACATGATCATATAATAAAAACAAGTTACAATAATAAAGCAAATACAGAAGAAAACCAACACAAAATAACAATAAGATGAATATCATGGTATAACATGTCACTATGATAAGGAATTTCAAGAAGGTGCAGACATTCATTAGTACAGTAATTTTTTATTCCAAATAGGTGGTCCTTTAATTGAGATTTAAGGATGGAAAGGCAGTTAAATTGTTTTAAGTCGGTCGGCAGGGAGATCCATAGTCATATAGCAGAAAAAAGAACAGTTTGTTTTCCATAGTTAGTGTGTTCCTTAGGCAGAAGTAGATTGCCCTTAACAGAAAAATAACTGCAGTTTGCATTAGCCAATATGTGAGATGGAATTATATAGAGGTTGAGATAGCAATTAATAACTTTGAAAAATAATGAACCAAGATTAGACTAATAAGATCGGGATAAAGGTAGTACGACCATTGTTAACAAAGAACAGGAGAGAGTGCAATTGACGAAGTGCAAAAGAAATAATGTGAATAGCTTGTTTTTGAAAGGTTAGGAGAGGCCATAGATGGGATATTGTAGGTGCTGCCCCAGGGCTTCAATACAATAATTAATATGACTGAATAAATGCGTAATATAAAGTGACAAGTGTTGTGATATCAAAAAAAGCTCTAGCGCAAATGAGTGCCCGAAGTCCTGGTGCGATTTTTTTAATAGCCAACAAAACATGGTCACTAACAACACCTAAAAAGTTAGTGCTACTGTTAGTTTTGATTTCTTGAGATTGAATACATGGATAATGAGGAATCAAAGTTTTTTTCTGAGGACATGTAAAAAGCATAAAGCACGTTTCCTTTACGTTAATTTAATTTATTTATAGTGGACCAATTCTAAAGAGTTTAAATCTGTTTGAAGGTTGGACATTAGGCGGTCAAGGTTGGTATGGGAGGAAATAATTTTGGTATCATTCGCATATAATATGCACTGCGAAGAAGCTAAACACTGGGGGAGGTCATTACCGAAGGTTCAGAAGAGAGTCGGGCCACAAATAGAGCCTTGAGGAACACCATATTTTATAGTAATTGGACCCGAGCTTGCACCGTTTACAGAAATGTTTCCTCTTGTTCATTAAACTCCATAAAAGGTTTGAGTGTGGTCCAGGTATGCCACAACACTCCAGTTTTATAAGTATGTTGCGGTCAATAGAGTCAAAAGCCCTTGCAAAATTAACAATAATCATTGTAGCGTAAGTTCTATTATCAATAAATATTGTTACGCGAAGAACGAGTCAGTAAGACGGGCAACTATTTACAGGATGTATTTACAACAGCGGTTGCAGCGCTGACCGGTTAGGTTCACTGCGCGAGCCCAGCTCGTTCTTCCTCTTCTTTTCTCGAGTGATGGCGCCCGCGCGCCTCGGTCAAACAGTCAAATACCACACGCGTGTAGCATAATCCCCCGGCGGCAGAAGCGACGTCCCGGAGCGTCTAAATGTCATCACAGGGAGGGTGATACTGCTTCAGTCGTGTAACGTGCACGATATCGCTGAACTGGGAAGCAGATGGGGCGTCAGGGGCGATCTCGTATGTGACGGGAGTCACGGCACGAAGCACTCGGTAGGGGCCTGTGTAACGCGACAGCAGTTTTTCTGATAGGCCGACCTGACGCGACGGAGACCATAGAAGCACCAAAGAACCAGGCGGGAAGTGCACGTCTCGGTGTCGCTGGTCGTACAAACGCCTTTGACTCTCTTGGGAGTTCAAAAGGCGGTCACGGGCAATTTCCCTTGCGTGAGCAGCGCGGGCGACGGCAAAGATTAGCGCTCATTATGGACACTTGGGCTCCAGTATCAACCAATGCCTTGAATGGAACACCATCCACATCTACGTCAATTAGGTTCGCGTTCGTGAGGAGCGTCAGCGGAGGATTTGTACAGAACGGACGGGATGCAGCACTACCTCCAAGAGCTGCATGGCCTAGTTTTCCGTCCGGCGGTTTGGCGAGGAAAAGCGGCGAGGTTGGGGTGACGGGGAGCGACGGCGTTGAGGCGACGGCGATCGCCCGGAGGAGCGGCTGTCAGGGGCATCAGAAGTATAGTACGGACGGCGAGGTGAGTTACGGCGAGCGTCGGCGTATGGGCGAGGAGCAGGGAATGAGCTCCAGTACGGCGGCATCCAGGTGCTGCGGCAGTGGCGGGGTACGTGACCAACTCGGTGGCAGCGGAAGCAGATCGGTTTGTCGTCGGGGGTACGCCATTCAGCAGGATTGCGTGGTCGGGGAGCGAAATACTGGTCGTTGAAGGATGTGGCCATGGGAAGGGATGCCGAATCAGGTCGGGAGACAGAGCAGGCGGTAGGGATGCCAAGGTTGGCAATTTCTTGCCGCACAACTGCTTGTATGACGGAAATAGTAAGGGCCGCTGGGTCAAAGTTACCGTCGAGGGGTCGTGGATGAAGGGGGGCCGGACTTGCCGCTTCAATCTCACGGCGAACGATACGAGTGACGTTCTCTTGAAAAGGTCGTGTGGCAGGAAGAGCGGAGCAAGAGGACGTGGCAGGGGTGTTTGGGAGCCGGGAAAACTGTGGGACGACGCGGCGGCTTTTGGCTACCTCGAAGCGGCGGCATTCTTTGACGATGGCGTCGACAGTAGAGACGTCGTTATAGACGAGCAAGTTGAAGGCGTCGTCCGCGATGCCTTTTAGGATATGGCCCACCTTGTCAACCTCGGTCATGTGCTCGTCGGCTTTCCGGCAAAGCGCGAGCACTTCCTGTATGTAGGCGACATACGATTCTGTCGACGACTGGACACGGGTAGCAAGCTGCTTTCGCGCAGCCTGTTGGCGACCTGACGGGTTGCCAAAGAGGTCGCGAAGCCTCTCTTTGAAAGTGTCCCAGCTGGATATCTCAACCTCATTGGTGCGAAACCAGACAAGCGGTGTCCCGTCCAGATAGTATATCACATTGGCAAGCATGATGGTAGGGTCCCAGTGGTGGCTTCGGCTAACACGCTCATACATGCTGAGCCAGTCGTCGACGTCAACACCATTTTGGGCGGAGAATGTCCCAGGATCACGGAGACTAGGAACCGTAACGTACGTTGTGGTAGGCGCCGCAGGTGTAGGTGGCGACGGGGTGTTTCCATCGGAAGCCATGGCTGAGAAGACGACGGTGCGGCCGCTTCGGAGCTCCGTGGCGAGGACGGGGAACGTTCCACCTCCACCACGATGTTACGCGAAGAACGAGTCAGTAAGACGGGCAACTATTTACAGGATGTATTTACAACAGCGGTTGCAGCGCTGACCGGTTAGGTTCAATGCGCGAGCCTTTTTAATTATGTCAGTGAAGTTTGCAGTAGCTATATTCGTAGAAAGCCCCCTGACAGAAATCCGAAACTGACACTTAGTGAGAATATAAAACTTTCTGAAGTAAATACGAAGGTGGATTTCAGCAAGTTTTTCTAAAACATTATCTAAGAAAATAAGCACGGAAATTGGCCTGTAATTTCCGACAAGCTTACAGTCACTTTTTTTAAAGACTGGCAATGCATTTGCTTCCTTGAACTGTTACGAAAACACTCCAGTCTTAATACCAAATTAAATATGTGAGAAAGCAGAGGAGCAATCAAAGGACTAAGTAATTTTATGACAGCATCTTTAATGTTATCTAACTAAGCCCGGGCCTGTGGCGCGCGAACTGGTAATAACCGATTACGCTTCTTCAGGGGCATTAGGGTATTAAAAAAAGAATGAGGGCAACGGTGAATAGCCCGAGAGTAAAGAGAGGAAGCAGAGTGCTTAGTGTTTGGAATGCCAGAAGCATCATTAACACATCCTGAACTACTGAAGTCAATTGTGGTTTTACTCTGTTGAAAAACTGATTAAGCAGTTTGCATTTTCCTTTTTTACTCATTTCCACAATCCTGAAGCTGCTGACTGTAATAGCTGCTTTGAGAAGAGAGGACAACACAGCCTTAGTTTGCAGTTTAAAGGCTGTTATTTAGTTGTAAAAATTATCCTTCTTCCGTAAAGAAAGAAGAGATTCAGTAATCCAAGGGGAACCCCCTATCGCCTATTCGCATATGTACTTCTTGTACAGCTCTCTATCACATCATTAATGAAGGAATAAAATTCAGACAGAGCAGCTACTTCAAATGTGACCAGTCAGTACGGACACATTCATTGCTATCAAACGATGTACGAAGGTGAGGCAGAGGGACGTGAGCTACAGATTTAGGGTAAAAAAAAAAACCCTGCTAGGTGATCGCTGATATCGCAATCGAGTGCACCACATTAGATAGGTTCATCGAAATTTGAGGGTATGTGATCAAGTAACCAAAGTGAATTGTTAACGCAACGAGTATGTGCATTTATCAAGGACTGTAAACCAAAACTCGAGAAACGGCTGATGTAATCAATACAGACGTGGTTTGAAGTGTCAAGTAGGTTAATATTAATATCGCCTGTCGTAAAGATATTCTTGTTCTCAAAGGTTAAATCAGCGGTGTCAGAAGACTGGGAACGGTAAACGGAGGCAAATATGTATTTCTTGTTTATTAATAATGCTGACCGGCTCAAGTTCAGTCCAAACGGATTCACATTTCGCAACACTGATTTCAGTGTCTGTGCACCTCATGTTGTTCTGATATGAAGATTGCAGAGCCCACGTAGGTGTCGGTGGTGAGTGAATTCACAATGGTAATCACGAAAATTGTATAAATTCTGATTGTCAGAGGAAAGCCACATTTCAGAAAAACACAAAACAGAAAAATGATGCTTTGGGCAATGAAAAAGTATGTGAATGTGATCGAAATTATTTTTAAGGCTGCGGAAATTGAAGTGAATGGCAGAAAAATTGTTATGTTTAGGTAAGGCATTAACAAGTTAACCCGGTGAAAGAACGTTTATGATCGATATGGTAGCCTTATATTAGCGTTGACATGTCGAAGATATTTAGGTGAGATTCGGAATTAATCCTAAAGACGCGGCTTGTTTCCCTAGCTTTTATGACAGAGTTGTCTGCCTAGATGAGCATCCATTCTTTCTGATTCTTTAGTGAGGGCGCCTTGGAAAGCAGCTTTTTGTTCTCAGGTGGTCATTAATAAAAATGGCATTTTCACCAGAACCATAGAACCCAAGAGAAGAGGTTGTAAGGCGAGCCTTGCAAGTCTGAGAAACAAAGGCAGCTCGCCTTTGCCTTGAACAAAATCGAACAATAATGTTCTTTTGACTTGCTACCGGTGTAAGGACGCTCTGAACAGTGTCAAAATCAGTTACAGACACAGGACAACCAACTTTCTCACCCAGGAGTTTGAAAATTTTTGTGCAGTTCTCAGCCTCAGACACAGGGACACCCCTGATCTCAACATTATTCAAGCGTGAGTATGGCTCAAGTTGAGACACCTTAAATGAGAGTCGATCATTGCATTCAGCAAGGTTTTTTGTTCTTAGTGGCCAGGCCTATGTTTTCCACTTTCACAGCCTCTAGGGCCGCTATTTTGTAGCGAGGCATTATGACTTATTCTACCTAGTCTTATCATCCACCGCTCACGGCCGGCTGATCCCGTTGATAACTTGAGCGGACCGTTGCTCCGACCACTGACAAAGCGCAATAAGCGCGAAAAGGCATTATTACCGGAAAGGCGTCGCTACAAAATACTGGCCCAGCTCGCTATTCATGAAATTTATGGAATTCCTAATATTAGCGAGCTCTTGCTTAACTGTTTTAGCTTCAGAAGTGTGGCCAATGGTCGTCGCACATGCAACTGAATCAAGCTTTTTAGAAAGCTCGAGCAATTTATTTTCAACAGAGAGATTAAACTCGTCAAATTCCCTGGCTCGCGCAGCAACCGTAGGAGTTTTCTATCCTGGAGTCCTGTGCAAATCGAAACTGGCGAAACGCCCACTGTCAGGTGGCATGTTTTTGAAAGGGTTCTATTGTTTGTGATTGGGGGGGGGGGGGGGGGCGGTGTCCAATAGGTTTCACGTAGAAAGCGGGCATATCTGCATGAAATCATTTTTTTTTTTCACTAGTACATTATGATTACAGGAGAGGCTTAAGGAACAGGACAGTGGTTGCATTACAATTATTTCCTTACCTTACAATCACATAGGTACAAGTTGATCTGCTGTTAACTTACACCATACATTCAGCTAC
This sequence comes from Dermacentor silvarum, assembly GCF_013339745.2. Classification (NCBI taxonomy): domain Eukaryota; kingdom Metazoa; phylum Arthropoda; class Arachnida; order Ixodida; family Ixodidae; genus Dermacentor; species Dermacentor silvarum. The sequence continues at coordinate 170,011,603 of NC_051161.1, read as the reverse complement.
AATAACACAGTAGCTTTTTCTTCGAGGAAATTCTTGTAACTCTATTCTTGACTTCTTTTGAACGTCTACACTCCTTTGCCATGCCTTTCCTTGCCATGTGTCCTGGGCCAGCTTGTTTATCCTCGAGTATCCTTGAGCATCTATAGGTTGCTATGGCCTGTTTACGTGTATGCAAATAAATATTCAAGCTTGGTTAAGGAAAAACTCACCTACGAGATCAACGGCATGAAATAAATGATCAGTAGATGAACTGCATTTCACTGGACCTTCTGGCAGGTTCTATGGGCATTTATTTGGTTAATTAGCCAATAGTTCCCCCCATTCAGTACACTGATATCCTGAAGGCCGATGTTTGTGTGTAATCATGTCTTTCTTGCACATCAGTTTGGCAACTCATTATGCTGTCCACTTACTTAACCCAACCTGTTCGCATCAGCAGTCAAAATGAAAGTTGAAACATTGATGCAGAAAAGAAAAATGAACAACCTACTGAAACTAGAAGAGAAACTTGGATGAGTTGGTGGGAATTCATGTTTTTAGGAAAGTAACAGCGCAAGATAGACAAGGACACAGGCAAAGAAGAACACGACACTTCTTGTGTGCCAAACGACTCCAAATAGAGAATCTGAGCAAACAGTACGGACTACGGGATGATGTCATCTTCCTGATGTCCTGCTGTTGTTGGCGCTGTTTGCTCAGAATGTTCACGTTCAACCCACCCAAGTTAGCACTCTTGTCCGATTAATAGGTACTTGAAGGAAACTGAAACGTTTGATACGGTAACCCCTAAGGTGGGTAGATGTAGTTGGTAGACTTCAGTTGCCCTCAGGGCCCAGGGGTATGGTGTAATTTGTAATTTAAAAAAATTTTATGTGAGAGAAATAAATACAAAAATAAATTAGTACTGTAGTTTGATCAGGACTACATTGATTATGTCCCTGCTAATGCATCGCGAAAATGTTCATTGTTACTTCGGGTTACAATATCAGCAGTTGCACTCTGGCGACGTGCGAGGCAGGAGTGACTTGGTGATAAGTGCCTGCCTTACGAACGTAAGTCAATGCATGGTCAAGTGAGTGTTGTTGATCCTCTTCAAATGCTAAGCGTCTTGGCTTGTACCAGCGGGTGGGCAGCTTCCTGGCCTGATGGAGGGTGACGGTCGTAGCCGCATCCCGAGCCTCCTAAGGCGCAGTGCCTCCGTGCGAGTGCGGGGGGAGCGGCATCCCTGTGGCGTCTTCCTGCTGCAGTCACCCGTCGGCCGATGGAGACTCGGTGGGCAGCACAGCCAGCCTGGTGTCCTGTGGCTCAGCCACCCAGCCGCAGCAGTCGAGTGAGCTGGTCTCTTCTTCATCTTGAAGTTGCGTGAAGGAACACAAACCATGTAGACCTTCATGTCCTGTATGTTTGCGCTGCACAGACTTGCTTTTTGAGAACAGTGTACCAACTAGCCCGTGAACCAATGCTTTCTTGGAACAAAACTTTTCTTCATCATCTTCAGCCTATTCATATGCTTTGCAGGATGAATGCCTGCCCCAGCAATCTCCAATTACCCTGTCTTGTGCTAGTTGACACTAGAAGAGAAACTAGGGCGAGTTTGGTGGGAATTCGTGTTTAGGGAAATAACAGCGCAGTATAGACAAGGACGCAGGCGAAGAAGAACATGACATTGGCGCTGACACAACTGAAATTTATTTTGAGGAAAATTCACATTTATATACCCTGGCCGACAGGGCAACTATACAACGATTGTACATGCGCAGCAGTAGCCGTTCGGGTGACGTGTCGAACCACACGAGGCATAAACCATAGCGTCATCCAAACAAATAAAAACCAACAGAAGACTTCTTTGTCAAACTTCAGCTACCGTGAAACACTTACTTGCAAAACTCTCAACTCTTTATTACTAAGAGCGACAGACGGTTTACTAACACCTTTTCCCTTCCCTATCGATATGAAAGGCTTCCATGAGCTCCCTAGTAGTTTGATTTTTATGCCAGAACAAACCATCAGTATTTCTTTCTATCGGTCGGCACCCACACTTTCTACAATGAACCGGCAAATGCAAACTCCCCGTGCCATTTAACGATGACAAGTGCTCTTTTAATCTAATGTTCACACGTCAACCGATCTGGTCAACGTAAACCTTCCTGCATGATAGTGGTAACCTATACATGACAGCAGATCTACATTGAACGTATCTATTTCTTCACTTCTCGCCTCTCCGAGCCAACTACCTCCTCGTGGTACCCTCAGCATTGCGTCCAGAGGTTCTGCAAGCTCTCCATGACGACCCAACGGCTGGACATCCCAGTTTTTCCCGCACTCTCGTGAGGATACAAGAAAAATACTACTGGCCTCGCCTCTCTGCTGACGTCGCCCATTACGTAAGGACATGCCGAGACTGTCAGCGACGCAAAACAACGCCGACAAGGCCAGCCGGACTTCTACAGCCAATCGAGCCACCTCGCCGACCGTTCCAGCAGATCGGGATGGACTTACTGGGGCCTTTTCCGACGTCGACGTCCGGAAATAAATGGATCGTCGTCGCTACGGACTACCTCACCCGCTATGCCGAAACAAAAGCCTTGCCCAGAGGCAGTACCGCCGAGGTAGCCCAATTCTTCGTTGAGAACATCCTCCTGCGTCACGGTGCTGCAGAAGTCCTCATCACCGACAGAGGTACGGCCTTCACGGCTGAACTAACTCAAGCCATCCTGCGCTACAGCCAGACAAGCCATCGCCGGACCACCGCCTACCACCCGCAGACGAATGGCCTCACCGAGCGCCTAAATAAGACCATCGCCGACATGCTGGCAATATACGTCGAAGTCGAACACAAGATGTGGGATGCCATCCTTCCGTACGTGACCTTCGCATGCAACACGGCCGTGCAAGAAACGACGCACATGGCGCCGTTCAACCTGGTCTACGGAAGGAAACCGGCAACGACGCTTGACGCCATGCTACTGGATGTCTCCGACGAAGAAAATCTCAACGTTGCCACCTATTTGCAGCGTGCCGAAGAAGGTCGACAGCTCGCCCGCCTGCGCATCAAGAACCAGCAGAGAACCGACAGCCGACACTACAATCTTCGACGACGCTACGTCGAGTACCGGCCCAGAGACCGTGTTTGGGTCTGGACTCCGATACGCCGACGAAGACTTAGCGAGAAACTCTTACGTCGCTATTTCGGACCATATAAGATCATCCGACGTATTGGCGCACTGGACTATGAGGTCGTGCCGGACGGTATTTCGCAATCACAGCGGCGCCGCGCACGACCTGAAGTCATCCACGTGGTGCGTCTTAAGCCTTTCTACGCCCGCTGAGGAACTTAGGTCCTTTGTTGCTTTGTTATTTTTGTCCCTTTCTGTACGCGTGGTTTTGTTTTCGCCTTCGTGTTTGTAGCATCGGGACGATGCTTTTTAAGGGGAGGGTATTGACACGTATACATGTTTATCTTTCACCGGTGGCCGCTTTCCACCGGCTAACAAATGTTAAGCGTTATTGCTCAGCGCAGGACGCGCTTGTATCGGAAGTTTCTAGAACGTTATCGGGATGCTTCTTTTCGTTGCCTGTTTTCACCGACGCTTATGTTATCTGATTGTGTGACCGACGCGAATTGTCTAGACCTTTCTGGAAGACACGCGGGCATCAGGGATTAATCTGGAACCTTGGATGACTCAGGTATAAAAGCCGACGCGTCGCGCCGCTGATCAGATTTCGATGATCGCCGACTGTGTTCGCCGCTGTCGTTGTGCTTTGAGTGGAGCTTGCTTTTGTGGGCACAGGTTCGCCTAATAAACAACCAGTTTCGTCATACACAGTTTTACGTCTGTTTTCTTTACCGCCACTACTACGTGACAGTATTAAGGTTATTGCTCAGGCATCGTGAACAAAGTTCGAGTAATTGAAGTAAATGCAGGACACAATTTGCAACTCATCCGGGACATTCAAGTACTAGCCCAATGACGTAGGCGCTCCTCATTATAATTCTGTCTCTAGTACTCCACCTCTCGTAATAAAAAGGTCATTGCATGGCATTGTAAGATGGGAGAAAATGCTACTTGTCCAGTGCTATTCAATATTTAGAAAAAAGAACTCATTGACGTTACTCTTGACGACGACGCGGGCAGTCGAAAGGTTTCGTTCTTGCTTGACTCTGTGCTGCCCGCGTTTCAGTAGTTTCATTATCATGTACTGCTGCACTGGCTTTGCTGGCTCGTGAAACTCCCACAAACTGCAAGTAGCAGAGAATGCCACAACCATGTGATGTTGCGGGTTACCGGAATGGTCCACGCCACTTAAGCAAAAGCAGCTGCAGCGGCGAATCCAACGCTCTGACCTGGCTCGGTTTCTCCGTGGCTGCGAGTTTGCATTTAGTGCAAAAAAAAAAAAAAACTTAGTGTTGTCTGTCGGGGGTGTTTTGCACACCGATAGCAGTAAAAGACTGTGATGCAACGTCACCCCACGTGAGGGTGGGCAACTTGAATTGAGCTAAAGGTATGCAGACCCTTCAGACGCAATTTTCTCTTAAACTAAGTCTTTACTTGGCACGAAATAAGTGCTGTGAGTACATGTTGACTTAATGTTTTCTTTTAGTGTCTCTTTAAAGACCCCTGTTTGGGGTATTAAAGAAGGAGTGGGTTTACATGTTGCTGCTTATATTGAAATACAAGATCTGTTAGCCTTTGCAAAACCAATCGTGGACAACCTATAGATGCACTTCGATGAGGGAGGCCGTTCCAACCTGGTGCTGCCCGGAAGAAAACGAGACTGAAAAACAGTACAGTTAAACCTGCTTATAACAAACCTCCATATAACGAATTCCTGGATATAACGAAGTTTTTCTATTCCCCGCCATTACTCCATAGAAGCACATGTATTTGAGACCTCTACGTAACGAAGTGGCAGCGGGAGACCCCCTCGAAACAACGAATTTCCCCCGTCGAGAACCTAGAGGTTTCGCCTCAAATTTTGTCATTTTTGCGCGAGCAGCAACCGGAAGCACCTTCTCTGCCGCGACAGAATGCGAAATCGCGTCGTCGCGCTTGGCGTGCTCGAATTCACGGCGACTGCGAGCGTGCATGAGGCGGGCCTGCATCCCTCCACCCGGCGATCTTGCCGCCGCAGGCGTGACCTTTCCCCCTCCCTTCATTCAAACTTGATCCAGCCACTTGCTGCAGCTGGCCTAGCCTGCCAAGGCGGCCCATTGTACCCATCAGCAGTGCTGCTTTGCAGCAAAAAGCAAGGGATTATGCTTGCATCCTGGGCTGCGATGATTTAAAAGGTAGTAACGGGCTACCAGGTATTTTGGAGTTCTACGAAGCGTCGGATGTGTTCAACGCTGACGAAACGGTGCTTTTCTACGAGTTGCTTCCGAACCGTACCCTTACGCTTAAAGGAGACGTCTGCCACGGCGGTAAGCAGAGTAAACGCCATTTCACCATTTTACTGTGTGTAAATTCAGACGAAAGCGACAAGCGAGTCCCGCTGGTCATCGGCAAAAGCGCCCGACCTAGATGCTTCAAAGGAAGCCACAGGATGCCCGTAAAATATGTGGCGAACACGAAAGCTTGGATGACGCGCAACATATTTAGTGAGTGGCTGACAGAGCTCAACAATGACGTCAAGAGGCAAGGACGCAAGATTTGTCTATTCATAGGCAATTGCACTGCACACCACGTAGATGGGCTCGAGCTCTCCAACATTGAACTGCAGTTTTTTACCCGTGAACTGCACATCGCTCATCCAGCCCCTTGATAAAGGAACTATTAACAGTGTCAAGTGCTCACACCGTAGGCAACTAATCCAAAAACTGCTCCTGAAGATTTGTCTGCAGTGAAATACGAAGGTAGACATTGTACAAGCAGTTGATAAGCGTTTCTTTTTCGAATTTTGGTGCCGAACCTGCATATAACGAAATCCTCTTTATAACAAAGTTTTTTGGGAATTTGTCAATTTTGTTATATCCAGGTTTAACTGTAGTTCGAGAGCGTGGGCATGAAACTTTGAATTAAATGGCCTGTGCACTTTGCGAAAGGGGTGTTAGTTATATGCCCTGCACATTGCTTTTTACTCCTGTCAGCTAAAATATCAGCTAATCCCATTTGCTCTCAAATCACACTGCTTACTTCCCGCGTCTTAATGTTATGCCTGAAATTTTTTGTTCGTTGAACAGTCCTTAACTTGCTCTCAGACTTCTTTGTTAACCTCCAAATTTCTGCCCCAAATGTTAGTACTGGCCAAATGGGATGATTGTACTTTTCTTTTGAAAGACAGTGGTAAGCTGCCGGTCATAATTTGGTAATGCCAGCCGTATGTGCTCCAGCCCCTTCTTATTCTTCTGTAAATTTCCTTCTCATAATCAGGGTCCCCCTTGAATAATTGACCCAGATAAACATACTCTTTCACAGATATTAGAGCCTGACTGCCGATCACAACTTCTAGTTATCTTGCTAGGCCTATGAACATTGCCTTTGTCTTCTGCAACTTCAACCCTTTTCTCGGCCTTTTTCAACCTTACCTTTTTTTGGCTAAGGTCCTCGATCGTGTTTTGCAAGTAATCTCAAGTGCTGCTGCAGAGGATAATCTCATCTGTGAAACCGCAAATTGCCGAGATGTCCCTCATTGATTCCCACCTGCAATCCTTCCCAGTCTAATACTTCTTCTAGGAATTCTCGTCCTTATCCTTCTTCATCTTTATTGTTATTCTTCTCCTCATCGTCACAACCATCTTCCTTGTGTCCAGATTAGGAGGAGTATCTGATGCCAGGTCCGAGTGATGTTGCATTGTCAATGGCTTGCCACGTTTCACGCATTTACAGTGTCTTGCCTAAATTGGCCCACATGACGGGATAGCCGAGGCTGCCAAGCATCAGTACCGACCAAGAGCCACGACATCCAGTTGCAGCATCTTCTCACTTCATTCTCCTCAACACCGCTTTCCCCACTCCATGGGAACGTCCCCCGATAGGGAATGTTGCACCTATTCCCCGAAACCTGCGAATGCCAGAACCACGGAGCAAGGAAGTTGTCTTACGCCGGCTTCAGTGGCGAAGCTTCAGTCATGGCGTACTGCTGCCCACTCACTACCACGGCCTACTCCTTCTACCACCCAGCCTGCAACAACCCACCTGTAGTGGATCTGGCTCCGCTGCGTGCGACGCCGTCCTCCTTTTGCTGCCTTCACTCGGCACACTATTTACATGGACTCGGAGGCCTCCATAAAGGCTTGCGCTGCCTGGCTGGACTCACAGAACTGCACAGTACACTCCATACATAGGGCAATACGAATCACCGACGAGGCTGGCCACACTATCCACCTTGCATGGATATCAAGTCATGCTGAGGTCACTGGCAACTGAATGGCAAGCGAGCTTCGTTCCTGTCGACTCGTCCACAAGTCCCAGCGACCCGGACACAGCTCTGACGGGAGGTGAAAACGGCTCGCAAGGCTCCACTCCGGAACCTTCTCCCTGAGAATCTTTGCTGCGGAGGTTCACCCGTGCTGAAGCCTGCGACGCTTCGTCACAGAAACAGCAGTGACATCGGCCCGCTGCGCCAGAATGCACTGCAGTGATTTCAGGTTCAAATTTTAGAAGTTTCTAAAAAAGTTGTTACAACATCAATAATATACAGACAAGGTTCCCAAAGTGAAAGAACTGTAGTGGGACCCTTGGTAAATAATACAACGTAGTGATATCTATACACAGCAAATGAACGCTATTATCAAACAACATCGACAGATTAAATACATATTAGACAATTCAATTCAATCAAGCAAACACGAAAGAACATGGTAAGAAATAAACCCGAGAACAAGCATGGATGAAATCTAAAAAGTGACATGTGAGAGAGAAGTTTAAGATACACCACCAGGGTCGTAGTATATGTAGTTATCGCAGGAAATGACACTTAAGTAACTTTTTAAAGATTTCAAGAGAAGAGCATGATTTAATAGTTGATGGTAATTCATTCCAAACAGAAATTGCTGTGAATGCAGATGTTTTTTTGCCGTAATTGGTATGAACCATGGGTAACAAGAAATTGTTATTAGCCGCAAATCTGGTTGTATTTTTATTCTGCAGAAGGTCAACTGCAATGAACGGAAACGTAAGGTTATTATGAAGCAACTTGTGGAGTAAGACAACTATGTTAAACTGGAACAAATTATTAACAGACAAGATACTATACAAGCGAAGTAACACAGAAGCATTGGATTGCATAGTACTAGAAGTGATAATGCATATTGACTGATTTTGGATGTGTTGAATTGATGATAAGTGACAAGCATACGTGTTGCCCCATGAAACAATACCGTAAATAATGTGACTTTGAATGAAAGCAAAATACAACGCTAGCAGAGCCTCACGAGAGAAAAAAAGGATGAGCTTTGATTATTGCGTGGATACCAAACGCAGTCTTCAGCTTAAGATGTTGGAAGTGACAGCGAAATATAAGGTTAGAATCAAGATGTATGCCAAGAAAAGTAACATCGGTGTAAGCGTGAATTGTAAAATTTTGTAAGCGTGAATTGAATGAATTCCAAGATTTAGTTCAGCAATAAAGGTTAACGACCTCTGAGCACTTTTAAACAACATATATTTAGTTTTAGAGGATTCAGAACCAAGTAATTGTTACTACACCATGTTACTACACCATTGGATTGCATAGTACTAGAAGTGATAATGCATATTGACTGATTTTGGATGTGTTGAATTGATGATAAGTGACAAGCATACGTGTTGCCCCATGAAACAATACCGTAAATAATGTGACTTTGAATGAAAGCAAAATACAACGCTAGCAGAGCCTCACGAGAGAAAAAAAGGATGAGCTTTGATTATTGCGTGGATACCAAACGCAGTCTTCAGCTTAAGATGTTGGAAGTGACAGCGAAATATAAGGTTAGAATCAAGATGTATGCCAAGAAAAGTAACATCGGTGTAAGCGTGAATTGTAAAATTTTGTAAGCGTGAATTGAATGAATTCCAAGATTTAGTTCAGCAATAAAGGTTAACGACCTCTGCGCACTTTTAAACAACATATATTTAGTTTTAGAGGATTCAGAACCAAGTAATTGTTACTACACCATGTTACTACACCATTGGATTGCATAGTACTAGAAGTGATAATGCATATTGACTGATTTTGGATGTGTTGAATTGATGATAAGTGACAAGCATACGTATTGCCCCATGAAACAATACCGTAAATAATGTGACTTTGAATGAAAGCAAAATACAACGCTAGCAGAGCCTCACGAGAGAAAAAAAGGATGAGCTTTGATTATTGCGTGGATACCAAACGCAGTCTTCAGCTTAAGATGTTGGAAGTGACAGCGAAATATAAGGTTAGAATCAAGATGTATGCCAAGAAAAGTAACATCGGTGTAAGCGTGAATTGTAAGCGTGAATTGAATGAATTCTAAGATTTAGTTCAGGAATAAAGGTTAACGACCTCTGAGCACTTTTAAACAACATATATTTAGTTTTAGAGGATTCAGAACCAAGTAATTGTTACTACACCATTTCATAATGTTACTCAATGCCTTATTTAACTTTGAAGTAAGAGCAGTAATACATTTATCAGATGAAGGTATGGTTGTGTCATCTGCATATAAAACGCAATGATCGTAGTTGGAGGAGCTAAGAGAATCCGGAAGATCATTAATATATAGAACGAAAAGCAAAGAACCTAGAACTGAGCCCTGTGGTACACCCTGGTTAATACATTTTGTTACAGAAAAAGTATTTGCTACATGTACTGTATATTACCGTCAAGTAAGTAACTTTGCAAGAATGTTAGCACAGGACCAGTTATACCATAAGACTCAAGTTTATTAAACAGGACCCGATAGTTAACCGTGTCAAACGCTTTAGTAAAGTCTAAAAAAAACAGATCCGACTAAGTTTCCCGAATCGATACATTTTTTTATGTAGTCAGTTAGAGACACTTATTTTGTGTGAACCCGCTGCTGGTTCAGCAGCATATTCTGTGGAGCTGGTCAGCTTTTGCTGAGCACCAAAGAAAGGCAATGGCCACCCTCAGGGGCTGACCCACGTTTTTTCTGAGGGGGGTGTCAAGTTCTGTCAATGATGATGATGATGATAGTAGTCTTTCTTATTTACCGAAATTCACCGTTTCTGCTTGTGATAAACCCGCCTCTTGTACGGCTAGTGCAACGCCTGTAGCGAAGCCAGGTATCGGTTTCTCTGAACTTATAGGAAAAGGGCAACGGTATCGGTTTCTCTGAACTTATAGGAAAAGGACGTTGCCCAACACAACCATGTGCTTGGCAGCTGTGCCTGATAATGTATTGAAGTCTCTAAGTCTAGTTGGTTCATGTTCCTAGGTCTAAGACTCAGGAAACACATGAAAAAGTTTGTTTGATTTTCCATAGACGCAATGAAAAAAAAGTCCGCCTAAGACCAGCCGCCTCAGACGTACTCTTCGGTTAAGACGAACATTCGGAGTGACCACCACCGCTACCGATCATGGAAGCTAGGGTGCCTTGATGCGCCGCGCCCGGGGGCGCGTGCATCGAGGCACCCTACTGGAGGCCTGTGGCGCTCATCGTCGGTGGACAGAGGCGAAAACAAGAGGAGGAAACAAAAAAAGTAAAAAGAAAAAAAGCGGAGAAACTCTCCTGGCCAGTGCCGTTTCTCAGCGGGAGCATGTGGCCTCGCATCATCATACGGGTACAGGCTATGGCGTGTGACGCGGCAGATGCCTGCATGAACTCCCTAGTGAACTTCTTCTTGCTGCACAAAATCACAGAAGGATTTTTAAGGTCATTAGGTGAGATGTCGTTTATGGCTGCTCGCCGATTTGCACAGAAGCGACAGACATCCATCACGGACTGGATAAAACCAAGTAAGAGTACCACTTGAAAACAGTTTTCAGCTAAATAAATGCTTTTTATGTCATTTCCCCCCCCCCCCCCCCCCCCCGTTTTAAATACTTCATTTACCTTTCATTTACTTCATTATATATGGATGCACCTGGTCATGTTGCCAATTATTTTTTGGAGTGCACTTCTGTTGAGACGAACTTCCGATAAGACGAAAAAATTTTCATGGTCCCTTCAAGTTCGTCTTAAGGGAGTCTACTGTACTTTATAAAGAGCTATCACTCGAGCTATCGTTGAATCATTGGAATCAACGAGCACAGTAACAAAGGTTTTGAAGCAGGCAAATCTTTATGAAATGAGAAGGCGAACAAAAGACGGCAGTGTCAATGCTGATGATGTTTAGGGCATTTACCTGATTATAAATCAATACAGTCACTGTCCTTCCAGCTGGAAGGAAAGTAGCTGTCTTTAAATACGAATTACGCAAGCTGCTTGCTTCGCGACGATCCGAAGGGTGGAAGCAGACGGTAGCAGACGACGAAAAAGCACCGCCCACAGCACTCACTGCGCCTGCGCGACACTCGCTGCAGCCGCCGGCCGGCAGTGGCGCCGAGCAGACGCCACGCGCTCAGGTGTTCTCTTTAACAGTGGACCGCTCTGTACGTCACCAACATGAGTTACTCCGAGCTGAAAGACTCAGCTATTCCCTCGCCTCTTGCTCTTAACTCCTCTCCAACTAGATTTTTTCTTTGCGCATGCGCACTGGTTCCTACGGAGGGCCCTCCTGGGCACTGACGGACGTTTCGCCTAGGTATATACAGCATCGCTGTAAAACATGTATAGCATACCTGATTAAATCAAGCACTCTAGGTGACTATTTGTCACCGCACCGTTTCAAAGGAGATGCCATTAAATCATCATGATCATCACCTGAAGTTTCTCTGACATAAGCGACTGCAGACGGTGACATTCTTCCTCGGATTCATGGTCCTGCGACGCATTCTCCGCTTTTGCACGGTCCGCTTTCGCTGTCTGTGTTCACGTCTGTATTCACGTTGCTGCTGTCGACGCCTCTCCGCTTTGTTAGCTTTTTTTCTCCGGCGTCAGCGTTCTACGGCGCACTCCTTGCTTTTGCAGGTAACGGTAAGAGGCAACCGATGACACCCCGAGGGGGATCTAAGTTAATCAGGTGCGAAGGCGCTCGCGCGGACATGGGTGTGCTTGACAAAAGGGACGTGCCCTCATTCTCTCAATGTCGCCGACGGGACGAGTAAGGCACGGCCGGCGCCAGGAGGTCCAAGGCATTCATGAGAAAAATTAACTACGGCAACTTCGCGACACCACACCCCTACGGAATACAACTAAGCTTGTGAGCGAGCTAGCTTTACTTCTACATACCTGCTGCCACTGGTACTTGCGAAAAATACTTTTAAAGAATTCTGGTGGCCACATTTTTTGCAACAGGGCCATCACCCTGTCAGCGAGGGGTGATGCAGAAATCGGGGGGGGAGTCAGGACATCCGGACATCCCCCCTGGATCCGCACCTGGCCACCCTTCCCCCTATGCTGAGGCCTCAGGACGCCTGGCACTTTACTACTCGTCCTCTCAAACTTCTATTTCCGCACAACTCAGAAATGGTTGACAATATTTGAGCTGACCTCCTCTATCCCTTCTGCACCCTGACGCTTCCTTGTGCTGGAAATTTTTATTATTATTTTAATGAAATTTTCAACAACGACTCACTGTTGCCTTTAACTCTTTGCGGTCCAAAACTTTTATCCACTTTCCGGTCCGAAACTATTTCGCTAGTTTTGGGCACTGCGAAAGAAAACGACAACTGTGGGAAAAAAACTCACTTGGTGTTAATTTTTTCAGTTTTTTTTTGTCCCCAATTATTTAGCGGTACTTGGGCAGTGTGTGGAAGCGTTTAAAGCACACTCCTGGGTGCAGTGCAGGATTATTTCTGTATGTTTTGCAGAACACTGTTTCCCTCCTGGCCCCTTTTGTTTTCCGGTCACTGCAAAGAGCACAGTCCTTGCTGCTTCGGTCGGACATCTGGAATATGAAATGGGACTTTCCATCCAGCCTTTGTCGCAGTACAAACGTGCAGATGGGCCCCGCCCCGCTTCGTAACACGAGCTCTTACGTCACCCACCAGCTGCTCTATCAGGTTCCTTCAGTACTGCAGGTGTCGTTGCTCTTTCTCTCTCTGCTTCAGGAGCTGCATTCTCATCAACATGAAGCTGTTTACAATCCAAACTTCAAGAAGCCAAAAAAAAAAAAAAACCTTCCTCCACCATTTCATCGACTTTCAGGAAAATGCATAACTTGCACAATAATGTTTGTGGCTGTTGTTGTTGTTGCCACCGTCTCTGGCACCGTTGTCTTCTTCGTCATTGGCTTCTGTTGAAACCTTTTCTTCGTCTTCAGATGGAGGCACATAGTTCTCATCTTCACTAAAATCGTCTTCGGTCTCGCTAAAAGCTTCAGAATTATTGCCCGTAGAAGGCACTCGGCGAGAAAGCGACCGTGCTTCGCTGCAAGCGGTGCCGAATCTCGAACAATCGGAGGGTTTAACCACATAGCTACTCCATCTAGTGTAAAAAAAAAAAAAAGAACCAAAGCTCAAATCAAATCGGTTACTGACTTTTTTAAGAGATGGCCCAACATGCATAATGAGAAAATGCGTGCGCAATTCAACCACGAGAAAACTTGTGGGGCAGTGCCCGACAGCAGACCGCTGCGGCCACGTTGCGTTGTCGGGAGGGGCCCGACAATGGACAGCAAAGGGTTAAGAATGGCAAGACCGTAGAGGCTTGGGCTAGTCGGTACATACTCGAGGGTTAAGAATGGAATACCAGCGCATGCAGCCACCTATCCATCTTAAGTTCTTAGTCTCGACACTGCACCTTGTACATTGCCTACCTCGGAACCCTCTGTTACTCATAATAGACTTCTGCCCTATGCATCACATGGCGTACTGAACTCCTCTCTTTCTTCATCTGATTTGGAGTGCATTTGCTGTCTAATTCATGCTGCTTAATTTTTCTTTTAGTTTTAAAGCCTTGCTCTCACTTCTAAAGGCGTGGAGTGAACGGTGAACTTCGCATGGGGCAAAAATAGACCTGGCGGCACGATGGCAATTGTCGCTGGCTTGACTACATGGAGCGAAACTGCTCAGTGTTGATGATCTGTGTGGCCTTCCCCTTTGTGGTATCGGGTGATCAATGAGAGCTTGGATCAGCCACTTACAAGAAGAGTCGGGTAAAAGAAACACGAGTACATGTAAACACAAAACTAACCAAGAAACAGCCACAGAGAGAAAAAGAAAGTGGGCCACCCTTACCTGTCTGACAGGGCATGAATGGTGCGTAAGCCAACACGGCAATTAGCTTGGGCAAAAGCGCAAGAAGGACAGAAAGAACGCAATCTATGGGATGGCCGAGCACTGAAGCCAGCTGGCATTATTTATGGCTAGAGGGGAAGCATTGTCCAACAGACGAGACAAAGCACCAGGCTGGATTTACTGCAACAAGCATTTAAAAGGAGTCACCCAAACCTTTCTCGCTGATGTGCAGCGCCTGTCTGTCCTGTGCTTCATTTCCTTGAGCACTCTCACAGCACCAGCAGCCAACTCTCGAGCTTTCAGCAAGAAGGACGGGGCTCAGCACAATAAATTTTTGCGAGTGAATAGCTCCTTTGACCATTTTCGTGGTCGGTGTTCAGCGGTTGGCAATGGGAATAAAGGTGCCAATGCAAAGGGTGTGCATGCTCATGTTGTGGGAACTGTCATAGCTCTGTAAGATGCATGTGCGGTCCACCTATGTTGCTAGAGATACGTTGGCTTTGTTCTCGACGGAATTACGCTATGGAGCAACAAATGCTACCTAAAATATTGTCACCGCAACAAGTATGTGTCGTCAAGTGCAGTATTTGTTTAATAAAGCGAATAGCTTTTTTGAAGCGTCCGGCTATTTGTTTGCATTGACAATCATTGTTCATGATTTCTGCGCAATTTTTTGTAAGCATAACAGTTGTTGGTTGTGGGAGTCATGTTGTGGGGGCAGAGGTAGGAGTTTTTACAGAGCCAAGCTTTTGTGTTCAACATAGCCTACATGGAAGGACACAAACACACGTGCCGAGCCACACATGGGCTGCTGTCAGCAGATTACATTTTTTGTGTCAGATGAAGGAAACACCCGCACTCTGTAAGTTCCTGGCTAATCTCTTAGGATAAAACTGACTGTGCACTGCCGATCCCTTTCAAAGCTGTTAAGATCTGATTTCGAAATTGTTTTTTTCCAGGCAGCATTAATAGCCTCAGTTTACAGATAATTGTGCATCGTGTGAATTTGTTTCAGTCGGTCAGACCAACCGACAACTAGTGGAGAAGTGGCAAGGGCTGAAACTCTGGTTGCAGTGCCATCCTCATAGACGATTCTTGGTGCTGGCTATGGACACACACACACAAGGAAGCTGCAGCTCGAGATGTGTAACACCTCGTGCCTTGCATTTTGGCGATGTAATGTTTCCATCACACGGCTCAGGGCCTGTTTTTTGTAAGGTTCCATTTCATTTTTGCTATCCTGCATCATACTTAGTGGCTGAAATTGCATGAGATTGCATTGAAGCGCATTGATCTCGGAAGGACGAAAAGAATGAAAATTGAAATGAAGTGTTAGACAGTACAACCCACGATGGATGAGGAATTATGCAAATAACAGCAATACCTGAGGGAATTCAATGTTTTCAAGGCTGCCCTGAGACGGAGGGGAAAATAGCGCATTGGGGGCACGTTAAAGAACCCCAGGTGGTCAAAATTAATCCGTAGTCCTCTACTACAACGTGCCTCATAATCATATTGTGGTTGTGGCACGTGAAACACCAGAATTTATTTATCTAACAGGGGGAAAATATAATTGACGAATAGGCCCGTTCTTGCAAAAGCTTTCCCCGAATGGTGCAGTTGCATGGAAAGACTTAAGGAAGGTAAGAAAAACAGAGATAGTGCTTCCTACAGAAGCACTCATTAGGTACTGATTGCTGTAGACGCATTCCAATGTTAAGATGCTCTCTGCAAGTTGTATTGACAAAACCATATTTGCGTATGTATACTCTGAGGGTAAAAATTGGTGAACAACATTCAGAAATGCTGTGAGCAACTTCACAGTTGGCCAAGGCGTGTTCTAACATCCCGCACAAGCGCTCTCCTCAGTGACTGCAGGCTGTGGGTGTCACAGGCTGGCTTTTGCCTATGCCACGCATGTTTGCCTGGTGCATTGCTCAATTTAACGAAAGGAACACACAAGCACAACCTGAGGAGCATGAACAAGCTTCGTTGGAATATCATCGTCACTTTATTTCCTTAAAGGGATACGTACACAAAAGTTGGCGGGTGGTTTTTTGCGTCGGAACAAAAGTTGAACTGCTAAAAATGACGAATACAACAAGCTGCTTTGAAAAAAAGAACGAGAAACATCTTTTTGCGATTTTCTGTTGCACCTTGCCTCCAAGCGGCCGCCGGCAGAAGCTGAAATTTAACGTCATAACACCAACCGCGCGCGCGCGTGGCCAAGGTCGGCCATAGCCGTCGTAGTGTTTCTGGGGGTATCAGTCCCTTGCAGCGTTTGTTTAACCCGTTTCGGCGATCTTCGCATGTGGTCCATCTGAAACATTATAACCGTCGGCGCTCCAAGCGGGTGGTGCGTCTTGCCTTCCCACGATCGTTGCTCGGTATTGACGCGTTCGTCGCGGCGGAAGGAAATGCCCAGACATTGCTGTTATAACAGCATCGTCGGTTGTGACATGCCGTCGCACACGTTTCCCAGAGACGAGAAGGTGTGTAAACTTTGGATCTGTCAGCCATCACGCCCAGCCTGGAGACCTCTAAAAAATGACTTCATTTGCGTAGACCACTTCGTCGACGATGATTATGTGACCAGCCCGGCTGTCTGCATGCCAGCATGTGACCAGCCTTGGCATGCCGCTCGAAAGGCAACACCTAAAGCCTGACGCTGTGCCACCGGTCTTCTCACAAAAACGTAAGGAAGACATGATCAGCGGTGCGTTTGAAAAGAGGAGGCGAAAAGATGTCGGTACTGTTTTCGTTCACTTGCAGCCTTCTAGTGCAGTGTGAGGGCGAGGCTGGCGCGAGGTGCCCGAGGCTGGGCACGAAGGCAGTAATGTCTTTAAAAATGTTGGCATAGCTGTGGGGTCTCACTCGCGCTCTTGGGACAAAAGGATGACAACACAGTAGTGCAAACAAAGGGCCATTTATTGCACCTTTCATACACTAATGCATGCTAGCCGAATTACTACCAATAGAACATTCACATGGGCGCGCGACAAATCAAGGAAGTCCGACTAACCGCGACCGGATAGCGAGCGAATATGTTCGCCCCATGCTGTGACACCATCGCCTAGTCGTTCACGTGTACGGTCACGTGAACGGTGGTGCGTTCGAACGATCCGTCTTTGTCCATACCGGTGCCCTGCTCCTAGCCACGCAAGACGGTCTCGCGAAGCGTGGATCGGCGCATGCGCAGGACGTCACCGATCTCAACCCGAAGAGAAAGCGCCTTCCACCTTTTGCTCCCAAGTCACCCCGCCGTTCGGTGGCATTAGCATCGCGACACTTGCGCCATCTCTCGCAATGCACCGCAACCACCACAACCGCCGCCGGCGCTTAGCCACGCGGAGAAGCCGGATTACAGGAGACGCGAGCTATGCGGGGAAAACAACATCAGGGGACGCGTGAGTCACGCATCCCCACAAAGTATAGTAAAACAATACAAGGCTAGCAGATGCGAGCGCAACTCACGAGATCAGTCCTACATGGCAGCGGGGCAGACACGCACACAGCTCTGTTTCTTCACAGGCTAAAAGCGGAAAAAACTGGGGAGAATGCCAGACAGGTGCTTCCATCTGTCGGGCGGCTGGCAAAGTGGACGTGAGAGTCTCTGAGGTATTGATAACTCCCAGCAGTTGCTCAACTACCATCCGCGCAGTGCTGAAGTACCCTGCAGCTGCCTCGCCTGCGTGTGCTCTTGAAAAAGCAAGTTTACAGAGGAAATGACAAATAATTCTTGCACACGTGTCTGGTTCAGAGCGAAATTTTCGCGCTACGGTTTGCGAAAACCTGACCGGCACTTCCACGGCCGCCTGCTCTTCTTCGTCGCTTGACCCGGAAGGCTCGTAACCGTAAGCGGTAATATTTCTTGCCAAGTTCAAATAGTCCTCGTCTTCAGACGTGTACTCATCGCTGGTAGAGACACCAGAACTCGAATCCATGCTCGCGATGGCGGCATCAGCGCGCTTCGAATGACGGCGGCCGGCCAGCTGGCTATCCGACAAGGGTGTCGTGACGTCACGCCTTCCAACTCTCGCGGGTCGGGCGGCGAGGCGCACGCTCACAAAAACGC
Organism: Dermacentor silvarum; assembly: GCF_013339745.2. Taxonomy (NCBI): domain Eukaryota; kingdom Metazoa; phylum Arthropoda; class Arachnida; order Ixodida; family Ixodidae; genus Dermacentor; species Dermacentor silvarum. The sequence continues at coordinate 169,993,326 of NC_051161.1, read as the reverse complement.
CAAAAATAAAGCCATCGGCTCAAAAATGAGCTAAGTGACTGCTTCTTTTCAGTGTTATCACACACTGAGGATTCATTTTCAGCATTTTCGTAAAATTTTCAGATTTTGTGTCCGTATCCCTTTAAAGACCCCTCTAGGGGGTGTTACATAAGGGGTGGGTTTATAATATAGACACATGACGTCACTCAGAAATAAAATGGGTTACATCATTCAAGAAAGTTGATGGACAAGTGATTGCTGCAATTTGGTGGGAAAGGCCATTCCATTTTGATGCTGCGCGCGGGAAAAATGTAGATGAAAATGTAACCGTGCGGGCATGTGGGCGTGACACTTTAAGTTCATGGCCGACGTGATGGGATATGCGGGCAGGGGGTGCGATGTAAGGTGGATGGCCGAGAGTACTGTAAAAGAACTTGTGGAACAAGGACAGCTTGGCAATGCGACGCCGAAGATAGAGATTTGATAAGCCGGATTCAGCTTTTAAAGATGAAACACTAACGTGGTATTGATAAGTGGAATGGATGAATCTAGCAGCGCGGTTTTGAGCTGCTTCCAGAGCAGTGGTGAGGTAAGACTGGTGTGGGCTCCAAATGGCGGATGCGTACTCCAGCTTAGGTCTCACGAGCGTTTTATAAGCTAGAAGTTTTACATGTATGGGGGCATGTCGGAGGTTGTGTTTTAAGAATCTAGGTGTTTTATCGGCAGATGATATGATGTTAGTAATATGAGTACGCTAGGACAGGTCACTGCATAAGGTTACACCTACGTATTTGAATGAGTTAACATTCATATCCAACCAAAAGTGACAGAAGCACCAAAACACTTCAAAGTGCAGGCTTCAGGCATATAAAATTTAACTACAGATATAACCCTTTCTTAGGTGACAGTACTATCTGTTAACCTTAAGTAGCCCATCTTAACATGATCTTAATGAACTTGGAAAATAAATGATGTCCTTGTACAGCATACTTCCGTGAGTTCTCAGTGATGCTTGCAGTACTTATGAACCAGTTGGAAGCATTGTCAGGAGTGTCGGCAGCATGCCTCAGTCGGTGGCCAGTGTCTCCCCTGCTGACACGTCCAAAACGCCCAGTGCTGGTCTTTGGCAGATCACCACCTCACAGACAGAAATGTCACTGTGTCCAGCAGTGGCACATCCACAGCCAGCGTCACAAGCTTTCATCAAGGCTGGTCCTGCACGTGACCTCCTTTTGCTGTGCATGCAGTCTACTCATCTGGCTTCCCTTCCTGCCCCCATTTATTTCACCTTTCTACCTGCCTCCAATCTGTTCCGGTCATCTTTGTCGCATCTTTAAAGATCACTTGTCACTCCTCACAGCCGCTGGCGCAGATCCAGGGGGGATGTCCTGACCCCCCTCCCCCCCCTCAGATTTCTGCATCGCCCCTCACTGACAGGGTGATGGCCCTGTCGCAAAAATATGGCCACCAGCATTCTTCAAAAGTATTTCTCGCGAGTACCAGTGGTAGCAGCCATGTAGAAGTAAGGCTAGCTCGCTCACAAGCTTAGCTGTTTTCTGTAGGCGCGTGGTGTCGCGAAGTTGTCCTAGTTATTTTTTCTCATGAACACTTGGACCTCCTGGCACAGGCCGTGCCTTACTTGTTCCATTGGCGGCATCTTGCGAACGAACGGACGTCCCTTTTGTCATGCACGCCAATGTCCGCGCGATCGCCTTCGCGCCTGATTAACTGAGTACCCCCTCGGGGTGTCATCGGTTACCTCTTACCATTACCTGGAAAATCCAGGGGTGCGGCGTATCGCGTTCACGCAGGAGGAAAAAAAGGTAACAAAGCGGAGAGGCGTCGACAGAAGCAACGTGAATACAGACAACGCGAACACACGCAGTGAAAGCGGTACCGAGCAAAAGCGGAGAAGAGAATGTGTTAAAGGACCACGAGTCTGAGGACGAACATCACAGTCTGCAGTCGCTCACCCCGGAGAAACTTCAGTAGGAACGTGTTGCCGCGCTTCCTCTCGGCGGCGACATGCAACACATCAGCCCGCGCCCTCCTCTGAGCCCACTAAACGCTTTCCAGTACACTAGCCGGACCAAGCAGAGGTGCGCAGGGCAGGACCAAGCTAAGACCACGCCGTCTTTCTTTGAGTTTTATGTTGTCTCCTGTCAGAGTGCCCCAGTGTACAGTCTGAAACAGTCCCCCTGTCCTTCGCAGTTCATCTATCTGCCCTTCAATGCCGCGTAGCGACTATGCAGAATTTGTTGCTACAATGTCACAGAAAAGGATATCGACATTTTTAAAGCCTTAAATCTCTGTTTCAAGGTTGCTATGAGGTATAGAAAAAGCTCGCCTCGCCTTGCCTCTCGCTCGTGTGACTACTCGCGCATTCTTCCACAGCTGGTCGGAGCCAGCTGTGGAAGCATTCCCATACTGTCCCACGCACTCAACGGTGTTCAGGGAAAGGGCAACGGCTCTGGGGAGGAGGAGGTAAATGTCAGCAGCAGTGCAGTAGGGCAAGCGCGGTGGCGGCGCTGGGGAAAAGGAGAGAATAGTCGGTGGCGGCACCCGTAGAATGTTCTGGAAACGGCAGCAGCACGCTCGCAGCACACTCGTGTCCCTTGTATACATCGCCGCATGGGCTCAAAACTTCATTCCACATCACTATGGGTCCAATTCTGCTTTTGCCTTCACATTCTTAGAAAGTTCTAAGCATCCCCCGTAATTTTTCTTTCTCTTGTGTCCAAGCATTCGTTTCAAGACACTGAAGCCTGCAAAGGTAATAATGTGTGCCAAAAAAATGTAAAAAGTATAACTATGCTCGTCGGTTTACGGGTTTCCTTTTGCTTAAAGTAAGTCCCTGCGAATGTATATAAAAAACCAGAAAGACAAGTAAGTTACTGTTCTCCATTTTGAATTTCCCTTCTCTTCTATCGTAGTAATGGGGAGGCCTCTGTGTCTTGTGCTAATGTTGGTTTGCTGGGCTAGTTGGTTCATTGCAACTTGTGTAACAGCGCGAAAAATAACAAGGAAGGGACAACGAGCCCACTCCCGTCACGCATCTTTTCACTCTGTCTCTATCGTCGTTCCTTGCTTGTTATTTTTCGTGCTGTTACCCAAGTTGCAAGTCTTGTGCTAAACAGCTTCACTTGTCATCCACCTTCACAGAGCGGAATGGGTCATGATTTTTTTGCTTCACGCGAGTTCTAGCCAAATTTACACCAAGAACTTCATACTATGTTGTTACAGAATCGATATGTGACATATAAATTGTATTGTGCATTTCTACAGAAATGAAAGAACTACCCAGTCCGTACCTCAAATGTGAGACGAGCCTTTGTCAACTAAATATAAACGAAGCGAGGTCCACTCATCACGTCTCGCTGTTGCCCTGGGCGGATTGTCAGGGAACTCGATCAGAGAGCAAAAAGTGCACAAATGCAGCAGTAATTTTTTTGTTATACGTTGTTGCATTCCCGTGTTGCTTTCATTCTACGTGATAAACGGTTATGACATATGAAACTGTGAAGCTGTGCACTGTTTATTTTTAAGAGTTGGAGCGTTGTGTCCGACTTGTTCAAAGGAGTAACTCTTCCTGCACTCTTACAACTCATCTGTTCTTCGGGAGGAGTATGCAGTTTTCAGCTTCACAATTAATAAGGTGGTTCTGTGACCAACCTGCTTAATGAAAAAGATCTCTCGCTGAAGTGTTCTTATCTAAATAATAGCAACTAAACTAAGAACTATGCACAGGCAACTTTTATAACTGTAATGCTCATTGTGATCACAGTTATATGTTGACAATATCTAGTACAAGCACAGTACCGTTTGTACGCTGCAAGCTTTGCAGTATAACTTCGCTCTGTTTTATTGTCATACAATAAGCGTAGGCGGCTCAAACCCACTCGATTTGTTTGAGTGGGTGTTCTCGCGGAGAGGGCAAAGCGTCGAGCCGCAGCTGCGCAGTGGGGGAGCATGATGTCAGCGGCCAACACCAGCGTGCGGGCCTAGGATGGTGTCGCGTGGTACACAAAACAGGAAGCAAAAGACGCTGGGTCGCGCTCTCGGCCACTACGCCACATCGATCTTCTTGTAGGTAGCATTGTGAGTCTTCATACGCGGTGATTCGCACATTGTAAACAATCAGAGTAGTGGTTGGCGCATTGGAGCAGAAGAGTTTGCCCTCCAAGGCAAAAGAAGGTGTCTCAGCTGAACACAAAGAAGCTTCTTAAGGAAATCAAGGTGTCCCAACAGAATTCCAAAGACGGACCCGTGCTTACTCACCTATAACAAATCTGCAACAGATCATCCCAAATTTTATTATCAGAAACAATACAGACTTAGGTATATTATCAGGCACAGCCGCCAAGCACATGGCTGTGTTGGGCAACGTCCTTTTTCTACAAGTTCGGAGAAACCAATACTTGGCTTCGCTACAGGTGTTGCCCTAGCCGTATAAAAGGTGGGTTTATCGTGAACAGAAACGGTAAATTTCGGTAAATAAGGAAGACTACTATCATTAACGTCATTGACAGAAGCTGACCCCCCTCCCCCCTCAGCAAAAACCTGGATCCGCCCCTGACCGTGTCTGAGCTCTTTAAATCCAGGACTATGCAAATTTGGCGCAGGTACACATAACCAAAAGGGAACACGAACCATTACCTTTCACAAAACGCTGTTCTGTCTCCGATACTGTTTATCATTGCCTTGGATGGCCTTTTCTGTGACAGAGCAGAGTGTTATGCCAGTCTAGGTAGATGGCATATGGTTTGGGTTTTCCACTGTAGACACAGCCGCGTAGTGCATAATGCATCAAAGAAGTGACCTAGTTCAGTCTTGTTTTTATAGGTCTGTTTGCTGAGAAGTCATAATTTATTGGGATAGCATCACCAATCTTCTCAGCCTAAGTTGAACTACTAAAACATATATCTGGCTGTTGCTTAATTTTTTTAATGGACATCTGTACCCAGTAATTATGGTATCGAGCCTGTATTTCTTGAGAAGCGACAAATAATTAAGTACATTGTCTTTTTATACAATCTATTGTAAACAAGTGCCTTTGGGCACGAAGCAGGGACATGAATAAACCAAGGATACCAGAGGTAGAGGCACCAGATGACACCATGCACCCACACTGTGATTGTGTTGCTAAAACCCTAGTGAAGTTTCTTTTTTAATTGATTTCTTTTCGCACATATACAGAAATGGAAGCTTCAGCAAAAGGCTCAACAGCCTCACGGAGGCTTTTGCTTCGAATACAGTTTGACACGCAGGCCTAACCCAAATAGGCGAGTAACACTTATGCGAAACTTGAGACCGGATTTTTTTTAATCATGATAGGTGAGCAGATGCTAAGGATTCCTGTGTTCCAAGAGCAGCAGAGGATCATTTTTGTGAAACGTGGACGAAGGAATGTGGAAGGGCGAATTTGGTGGCGCATATCCAGCTTTTGGCAAGATGAACATTGCATGGCCGTCAACCGCTGGACTGGACTGGGCTGGCACATGCGAGTGATGACCGCAACTTCCAGTTTCTGTAATGTAACCAGCCTCCCAGTTTGCGCCTGAAATCATGCTACATTTGGCACAGTTTTGGAACTGGTTGCTTAGAGATTATGAAATTAAAGATTTGTTATATATGCTGAAGCAGTTGAGGTTTTATACTGTAAATGAATTCAAGGGTTCACAGACATGTACGAAAAAAAAAAAAGAGAGTGGGACAGTATTTTCATGTCAAAAGCTGTATTCCAAGTTTCTAGACACTAGTCTACTCGTGAAACTGAGGTGGAAGCCTGCAGTGGAATGACCAGTATGAGGATTGAAATATAATGAGAGCACTGTTTAGAACACGGCTCACATGTTTAAGAGCGTACCAGGTTGGGCTAGTTGGTGCATGGCTATTCGAAGTAGAAGAAGAATTATGGGGTTTTACGTGCCAAAACCACAATCTGATTATGAGACACGCCGTAGTGGGGGACTCCGGACATTTGGACCACCTGGGGTTCTTTAACGTGCACCTAAATCTAAGTACACGGGTGTTTTCGCATTTCGCCCCCATCGAAATGCAGCTGCCGTGGCCGGGATTCGATCCTGCGATGGCTATTCGAGGTTGTGGCACAAGGTAGAAACACACACACAAAAAAAGAGGACACAAGGAGTGCCATTTGGTTTTTAACTTGCACCACATCCTTGAATAGAGTGCTCACAGGTGTTGGCACATTGAGTTGTCACGGCGACGCCATGAGCATGTGGATACTTGTGTGTGCAGCTCCCACCACCCCAGTGGAGACGGCCGTGTCGTGTCACCGGCGTGGCAGCTGCCGCTCAGTGCTGCACTGCCAGCGGCCCGTGGAGACCGACAGTTACCTGACACCCACGCAGCGGAAGGACCGTGAACTGCGACAGCTGCGCACTGCCTTGGCTCGAGCTACTACAGAAGCTCGGTTGCGTGACGAACGTCTGCGCGAGCTCACAGCACAGCTTCAGTCCCTGCAAACTTCACAGGCAAGTGTGCCACTCGTGCCGCTGTTTATTCGGAGACTGCTCACAACAACAGAAAGAAAACAAATGCAGCGAGGGCTATTTCTCTATGCTTTAGGCAGCACTGCGAACTCTTTTTTTTCCCTGGACCAGGGGTTCTCAACCAACTTCGTTCCAAGGAACCCTGCTAAGCTCCATGAAGTGCCATGGAAACCCCCCCCCCCTAATAGAGAGGCTAGGCAACATGTTCGGGGACAAGTGGTTTCACACCGTGTGCAATTGTTATGAGCCAAGAGAAGACAGCATCACAACCAAGGCGAGAAAGAATTATAATTCTCAGTGCTTATTGCACAGGGAAAGTTATCACATTTCATCACAAGAGGCCTTAGGATTAGTGTGTCGACTCTACTTTCAGTACAGTAAAACCTCGTGAATTTGGATTTCACGGGACCGTAAAAAAAAAGTCCTAATTAACCGAATGTTGAATTATTGAGGATATCAAGAAAACAGTAAACAAATGCTTACTGCGTCAACATGCTTTTGTTTACTGTGCATGAGTCAGCAAATCCTGTTTTTATTTTGCACAGGAGGAGTGCAGAAGCTGCAATTCTCGTCATCTCGTGACTGATTAGCACTCGCAGCGGCGAAGGCGGACTTCCTTTGTAAGCGCTGCCGCGGCTCTGAAACGCGCTTTTCACTATCGCGCGCATATTTCCCGATTATTTTTTCACAAGTGATCTGGTCGCCAAGAAATTGTCTGACCATCACGATATAGCCGTTGCTCTTCATCTCCCACAGCTTTGCACCGAGTCAAAACGAAACTAGTGCTTGTCGCCACCGTTGCAGATGAAACCGTGGCCGCTATAGACGCGATCATGGACGGGAACCTTGCGGATCTGAAGGCAGGCGGCCGACGCGTGCACCAGCTCAAAACAAAACTACCGTTATCTTCAACAAGTGCGGACGAAACTGCGGTCGCTATCGATGCGATCGTGGATGGCGGCTACCCATTTCTGAAGGCATGTGGCCGACACGCACACCGAGTCTAAATAAAACTACTGTTTGCCGCAACCGCTGTGGACGAAACTGTGGTGGTGATCGATGCGATCGTGGATGTCGACTATGCACTGCACGCAGCCAGCCGCCAGTGGGTTGTTACGCGCGGCGATAAACGTGAGAATAAAGGTTTTCAGGCCAGAATTAGGCACGAAGCGTTCCGGCATTACTGTCAGTCGTTTATCACGTACGATTTCCACTGATGACCATGGCGATGCGGACTGTGTCGCTTAGTTTCATTTGAATGCTAGCGCTGTTCTTGCTCTCTTGCGTCGCGCATATACGATGCTCTGCGCATTTATTTTGATCCTCCGACTCATATGTTAGCACGCACGCTATCGGCACCTACTCTGTCTGCAAACCGGAGAAGTGCGCATGGTGGTGGTGGCCTCCGAGATTCAAGTGCAAGAGCTTGGGCTCTATGCCCGTTTTCGCGGAGGCTGGGTGGCTAGAATTGCGCAGTTGGTGCGTTTCTGTTATGCACTGTGATTTGTTTATTGATGCTCGGGCACGAGTAATGGAGGTTCTTTGGATCGAGCGCACCTCACTTTCGCTGTCTTAGCCACTTGGTGAGCGCGGAACCAGAGAAAATTTATCAGTGGAGTCGGTTCCGCAGAACCCACTTTGAGAGCACTTGTCCTAGACTTTGGCATTGGGGAAAAGGGGGAACTTGGTTGAGATATGAGGACCATATAAAATTACAGGCCAGTGTTCTTAGCGACGATTATTAATTCCCACATAAGTGTTCCACTTGGTTTTGTCATCTCTCTATTTGATAATTTAGATATTTTTGAGAGCCATATGATAAATTAACTAAGCAATATTCCAAAGAGACGTCCCTTACTACACGAATTATTGCGATAACAATTATATGGACACTCCAGGCACATTTGGTTCTGTATAAAGTCCAAGGGCAATAAAATTGTCGCCGCGAGCCGTACGCTGTATGTGCAAGTGAAAGCGTGCGAGGGTGAGCCGGCAATCGCGGCTCAATCTCACACACGCAAAGGAAGAAAGTGGGAAGGAAGCGTGCCGTCTTCTGGTGCGCGCAACGCTCCGAGGGGAGGGGAGGGGAGGGGGGGGCTCTACTCCGGATGGCTGTGTGAGCCCGGGCCTCTGTATCTTGAAGGCCATCTGCGACGAGGACAAAGTCCACTGCGTGCTGTGTTTTCGCGGCTTAGTTTGCGATGATGCGAGATGCAGCACGAAGGTCAATTCGCTCGCCGCTGCTGGCGCGCTTCCGCACTGCAGTGTTTCGACAGCGAGTTTCCGCAGTCATCGAGTGAGACGTGTTGATGTTTGCTTGTGCACAGGCGACACCATGCTTGTTAATTTAGTCAGTATGCCTATGTTTACGAGTTTATAATGCCGATAAAACTACTATCCTTATTTTGTATATGTGTCCACTAATTTGCTATCGCAATCGACACTTCGCTTTTTTGGCGAAACTGCAACCAGTGGCGTACCAACTATTTCTCGAGTTGGGAAGGGGGGGGGGGGCAATCAGCAAACAATCTGACTCTCTCAATCTCCCTCTATTATATATATTATATATATTATATATATATATACATGTATATATATAATTTTACTAATTAAACAAAGAATTGTACCTGCTGTTTAAGTCTACAGCACGAATGTATTGCTAGTTAAGGTAATAGTATTCTTGAAGTTATACACAACGAAGTACAATCAACATGAATGACTTGCAATATTCACAAGAAAAAAAAAGACAGCAGACGTGTGCGACCTTGCAGAATTACAAAATTTCCAGCGAGGCTGTTTCTTTCGATCAGTTTCAATAAAAGTTTCAGTTACCTGCAATTATATCGTATAGTTTAAAAAGTTGGCCGTATATGACTTCTGTTTGAAACCTCGCCCGCATGTAATGCTTTGGAGCACTTCTTGTTAGAAATTTTCTAAAAGCCAGTAATTTCTTAACAAATGTTACTTCGCCATAACATTTCCCATTTGTCTCCCACTCTCCTCCCCCCCCTGCCCACTCAAAATTTGCCAGCTTTGATATATCGGTTGAGTCCAGAGTTCTCCCAGCACAGCGGGATAAATTCTGCTTTGTTCGTAAAAGCTCCGAATCACGTGCTTGCGTAATTTACTGCAAATATCATAACTAGTCCCCTGTCTTTGAAGTTTACTTACATAGTGCCCATACCGCACCCTTTATTTTCGCCAAATATAAAAAAAGAGTCTTGTTTTAGTTCGCTGAAGACGTCGATGAATCCAACTAGGAACGCATCATGAAGCATGAAGCTGGACCAGGAATGCGAAAGTTTTGTTGCACATTGCACTTACCATGACCCCCTTCCTTTTTCCACGAAATATAAATCTGTTGTAACCTATAGCTATATCGGAACACTGGGAAGCGTAGTTGAAAGCGACCATATCGCACGCTCTAGCACTTGAATAAGATTTTTTTTTTTACAAATACTGTGTTTGATCCAACCTCATTTAACTTCGCTCAGAGAGTTTTCATAGCGTACCACAAATTTTCGATAAATTTGGTCTTAGTGGCATTTATAGTTCTGTCAGGGCAGTGGGATCAATTCTGCCCTGTTAGACAGGCTCGTAACACTCTAGAGTGCTTGCATACGTAATTTATTGCGAAAGCCCATCTATTTCGAACTTTACCTACACATCAAACATTACCTGGTCCTCTGAGTCATAAAACATAAAGAAGCAGCTTCCTTTAGTTCAGTGAGGACACAAGGCAAAACCAATACAGTAGAACCTCGCTCATACGTTTTCGAAAAATGCGCGAAAAATAAACATACGATCCAGGAAAACGTACGATCCGAATCCAGTAAAAATTGAAGCTGACAAGCCCATATTGAGGTGCAAAGGCAGAAAACATTTATTTCTTGCAACACATAGTAACAGTCGAATCTCGTTAATTCGAACTGATGCTGTGGTCCCGTCAAAGTTATGTGTATTCCAATGAGCGAGAACGCTCGATAATTCGAACGCGAAAGCATTTGCGACGGTTAATTCGAACATAACCGCGCACCGACAATGCTCTCAGCAGCACGCCAAATCATGTGGAGGCGCCTCCGATCGGCATTGCTCCGACACCACCATAAAGCAAAAGCTTAGGAGAGACCCCTCAACTCCGCGCGGAGAAATAAAAAAGAAAGAAAGAAAAATACCGCGGCGAAAATTTCCTCTCTCAAATGGTAAGGTCGCCGTTTCAGCGTCGCGCCGGAACACGCGTGTACATGCCGATGTCTTAGCCAACGCAGCGGCTGCGGTGCAGAGAAAAGCAACGGGAAGGCCCAGTCCGACCAACGCTCGCTTCAACGGCAGAAAACGAAACTTAGGGGAGCGGGTTAAGCTGGCGCCGGGCCGGCGGGCGTGCACGGAGAGTCGGAAGGTGAGGGAGCTACGAGGGAGTTGAGAGGGAGGGCGAGGGGAGCCACCGAAGCTGCCCCGCTGCCCTCCTCCCTCACCTTCGACGCGGTCTGTGCGCGCACGCGTCGTCGTGCCGGCGCGGCCCGCTCCCTGAAGTTTCGTTCACTGCCATTATCGGGATGCGAGAGAGAGAGATTGTGGTTGTGAAGAGGAAGAGGCGCTATCGGGATGCGAGCGTTGGCCAGTGTGGGCAGTTCTGTGGCCCTCGCTCCCTACGTGCTTGCGCGCCGCGATATTTCACGACTCGCACCGTTCGTACGTAGCGCTATGGTGCACAAATACGTCGAAAGTAAGTCCTTTTAATTCGAACAAATTTTCGGGCGCCTTTGAGTTCGAATTATCGAGATTCGACTGTATTTTCTGCTGGTGCATCACGCCCTTGGACAGGAACATTCAACTCCTTTTGCGCACATTGCAGACCCTTGTCCGCATTTTCGTTGTCTTTCGTGCGAAAGAAGCTTTGTAAGGTTTCCAGGCCAGTAAGGGCTTCGGCGAAGGTAGCCGGTGTGCGCAAGCCTTCGTTCTCGCTGCCGTCTTCAGGCGCCTCGTCCGCCACCACATCCGCTACCATCTTGGCGAGTCATAGCGCTCCGTGCCGCGTGCGCGGCGTCCGCCTGTTTTTGCTGCTTAGTAGTTCGCGTTGAAGCGAGGGGCGAGGTAGCGCAAAGGCCAATTCGCTCGCCGCTGCTGCTGCGCTTCGTCACTTCGGGCGAACGAGCAATGCAGAGAAGTCGTGGAGGGGGGGGAGGGGGGGGATTGAGCACTGCAATGAACCCGCACGGCGGCTGTCTGCCACTTAGCGCTTCACAAGCACATGAGAGTGGTCTTTTTGCACACCTGAATGATAATGTGAATGAATGATAAGCTAACGTATCATACGACTGCACTTTGCCGCAATGCTGAACATTGCTGCCGAATAATCGTATTTTACGGGAACGCATTAACCAGAATGTATTAACACACTCCTCTATGGGGGTTATGTTTATTTTTCGCGAACGTAGGAGCCGGGAAATCGTATTAAGCGCGAACGTATCACCGAGGTTCTACTGTATATCACGTATGAAAAAGTAGAGAGAAAAAACGCTCCTAAATAAGCCAGAAACGTTACAACTTCGCGACACATTCTGCCAGAAATGCTACCTCTTCTGCCAAAGTATAAAATATCTGAAGTGCAGAGTTTTCTTGGGACATGGGGAAACCTGGCTAATAACAGCAGTGTGATACTTTCGAATACTTTCTTAGTTTTTTTTAAACTGCATTTGATCAACACGCATTTACCATCGCACAGTAAAATTGGCGTATTGTTCCCTCAAAGTTCGCAAAATTTGACCTCAGTTGTAGTTAAATCTACAACAGTGCAGCCATCTATTCTGTTGGAAAAAGGTAAATTTAACCCACTCATTTGGGACATTACCTACATATTGCCCATGCTATGCCCCTAATTTTCCCCAGATATAAACGAGATACTTTGTTTAGCTCACCGGAGACACTGGAGAAACAAACTACGCATCTCGAATGATGCACAAAAACACATGTAAAAATGATGGTTTAGTAATTATCTGCAACACTTTCATTTAAAACAGGAAAGTGAAAGTTTCGCCACGCATTCCGCAGAAAGTTCTCCCTAATATCACGGAATTTCAAGTCCATATCTTGTGTAGTTGTTTTAGGAGTCTGGGAAACATTTCGACTAGCAGCAGTATGACACTCTGGAACACTTCAATCAGTAACTTTCTACAAAGGCTGTAATGAACATAAACAGAATAAAGATGAATCGCTCGTCACTCAGAACATTGCTTCCTACTATGAATAAATATGAACACCGTGCCCTGCATAGTTTACCGAAGATACCGGGTGAAGACAACTAAATGCCGTGTATAACGCAGAAAAATTGGGAGAAAGCAAACATTCAGTAACTGTTTTTCGAGCACATAAGCAACCTTTTTGCGTACACGTCACCAAAAAGTGGCCTCCATTTCTTCAAAATATGAAATATCTGCTGTTCTTGCTCCTGTAGGGAAACAAGTAATAGTGTAGCTCTTATTTAGAAATGGCCTGAAAATGAAATCATAAAATAAAGATGTGACACATGCCTTTAGAAATAATTCAATTCAGTGTTCTATTGGCATAGAAATGGCTCTGCACGTTCGACCAAGGTCATTTTCACGAACATATTCCTGATAAGTCGTGATTACACAATGAAATTCGATAGTTAGACCTCTAAATGGTTTGATTGGATTTTTGATGGTTTTGATGGTGATAAGATACTGAGGCTGACTATCTCTGGATGGAGATGCAATAGTTCCAGCATTTGATAATCCAGCGATTTCATGCCATAAGGCACACCAATCGTTGAGCGCGGCTGACTGTTAACACTTTATCCGGACCTTTCCCTTCGCCTGCAGGTTAAATATAGCAAGCCGAATGTGTTTTTCAAATACGGTTAGGCTGTCCCAAAAAAGTGAGCATGATGCAAGTGGACATTTTTTAGGGCGGGAACTGTCCAGCACCAGGTCTCTCTGCAATGCAAGCGTGTATGAAGAATCCCGCGCGTCGCCCGCTAGAGCGCGTCATGAGGAGGCACAAGAGGACAATCTTCGCTGGCCAAGCAAGGGATGCTTAGTAAAGAAAAGAATTACTTACGTTGCCTTCCTAAGAAGGCAAATTTAGCTTCAGCTGTAGTTTTGTTGGACTTTCCGGCATGCATCCGAAAGTGCACGTTTTCAAAAGTGGGGGGAGGGGGCAAGTGTGCCCCCTGTCCCCCAGTAGATATGCCTATGACTGGAACTTCATTTTCGACAAGTCATTCTTGAGGCCATGTAGATAGAGACAGTAAAATTCAATTCAGCTTCCTCATACCCTGCATTCTGCTTTTAAGAGAAATGGTGCCCGAAAGTAAGTAGCAGCAGAAAAACAGTGCACATGCTTCTTGCAGAAAAGTACAGAAAAGAGAGCAGAACATGAAAATTCTGTAAAGCATGCAAATTTCTGATGGCAAATATTTGTACCAGTATGGGCATCCAGTATGTGGCATTGTGCTAACGTTCTAGTCTGTTGCTTGGGGTCTGTTCAAAAAAAGTTCCAGTTTTGGCCGAAAGGAATGTAATTCACCAAAAGTTATGGTGAGTGAGTGAGTATTCTCCCAAACTGCCGACGTATGCTAGTATGCTATAGCTACAAAGCGCGCCTCTACTATGCACTTCATGTTGGTTTATTCTGTGTTTCGTCGTGGTTTCGAAGTGTGCTGCCATATTCCATTATTCCACCAAAATTCAGAATGGCCTGCTCCAAATCGCTTCAAAATGAAATTTAGACTGCTCCAAGCTGCTCCAAAATGCAATTTTTGCTCTAAAAATTTCTGCAAAATGACTTTAGGCATTCCCACCCCTGCTTCTTCAGTGCTCTCTCATGTGAGGATGTTTGCTGGTTGTCTGAAGTGAGAATGTATTCCTCGTTGTCACTTGTACCATTTCCTGATTCACTGAACTCATGTTCGATTCTTTTGATAAAACATTCGCAAAGAGAATGTTGTTATCCTCTCAGTGCTTCCCACCACAAAAAGCGTGTTGTATGAATTCCTTTGAGTGTGCCACTACAAAAGTGCTGCTCAAACAAAAAGTTCCCAAAAGGTGCTGCAACACACGCACATGCATGCAGGTGTCGGGTGCTTCCGGACATAGGACAGTCTGATATTTGTTTGTGTCAGGTGGAGCCCAACAAATGACTGCAAAGTGCTGAAAAAATTGTGCGAATGTTGCACTAGATTTTCTTCCAAGTGGTATTAGAAGTTGCACCTGGGAGGATGTTTAAGCAAATGGCTGACTCACTGCAGGGCTTGTCTGTCGAGGGCTCCAGTACCGAAGAGCATGCTGCAGAGGGTGTCTCACTGGGCGACAGCGGCATCAGCAGTGATGTGCTGCCCTCACACACCGAGAGTGTCCCCGAGGAAGAGCCTGAGCTGGAGGGGGGAGACGAGGACAGCACTGGGCCACAGGCTGCTCCAGAGGCGGCCTCTGGTGAGCTACCCGAGAAGAATACATTTGGTTAGGGTAACGAAACAGCAGCACAAAAGATGGGGAAAAAGAACCAGAAGGCTGACTGATGGTTCTATGCTGGCAAGAACAAGTACAAAAGAAAATAAGCACTGCAACGGCACACAAGAAACAAATCAGAAAGATCCATCTCACAAGTACAATCATCAAAGAAAGGCAGGTGCTAACAAGTGACAGGAGGCTGATTATCCACCCTCAAACCTCGAGCACTTCTGCAGGTATGTCACTTCCCCCAGTGATCTATCACTAGTCACAAGGGTGCCTGAAGTGCTGCATTGATGCACTGATGCTGACCCCTTCTAGGTTGTCTTCTACTTCCCTTGCTTAATTATGGCCTTCATCAGCACAGGCTGCATGAGGAGTGCTTCAAGCTGCCTGATCATTCGCAGTGACCAAGACGGTACCCGAAGGTTGCCCAATATTGGATTGCTGTTTAGCATGCTAAGGAATGGGCAGTATGCAATGCTTCCCGAATTGGGAATGGCTTACTTGTTCAGCTTGGGGGGCTGAAACTGTAGGTTGATCTGGTGACAGGCGATTGAGCGTCTAGGCTAAAGGTCGGCAACCTGTAGCGGTCGCGCGCCGAGTAAATGTACAGCCTGCTGTGGGGTACGAAAAGGCAAATTTCTTTGTGCATTCCTCTTGTGACAAGTAATCAACCTGAAACACTCGTTTTAAAGGGCGGCTGAATCACTTTTAGAAAAAAGTGAGCTTTGAACAAATTATTATATTTTTTCACCCCCTGAATACGAAAATGATAATTTAAGAGGCCAGAAGTCACTGCAAGTTGCTTTAATTTAGCAAAAACAAGCCGCAGCGTCTGCGGGAGACACCGCGAGTCGTTTAATGAGCTCTGATGGCGAACATGATCGTGGTGTCATCTTAGGTATACGCGAGGAGCGTGATTCGAATAAGTTGCGCACGTGACCCCTGTATTGACGTCATCCTCCCGCCTGGTCTTTCGCCGCTATGCTCGGCGGGCGAAGGGGGCGGAGCTTCAACAAAAATTTAAAGCGCGATTGCGGCACTGCTACGCGCATAATCGAGAAAATAACTGCAGGAGTTGAGTTATACTGTGTCAGTCTTCCAAAGTCCCGTAAATCTTCGAATTCTAAAACCTCTGCAGCTTCCCTTAATGAGCGGCCTCTGCACAACGTAATTTGTTATTAGCACATTCTAGATGACTGTAACACAGTGTAATTTGCCTGTGTTATTGGGGGAACACCGATTTTGTGTCATCATTGCATCTCATTAATTTAAAAAGCATAATCTCACAGCTTTTGTCTGTACCCATAGTTTTCAGAATTTTGTGCATCGTTGGGGCCTGAACTGTCTGTGAGTGTCTGACACATATTAAAAGCGAAGCTTTTCGTTGTGAACCTTCGTGACCGTGGCTGTGGTCTGGCTGTTCTCTTGCCGAATAGACCAACCAATCACAGCGGATTACGCATGTTGTTGAGTTCTTGGCAACACCACGAGATGGCGCTCGCCCCGCGCATCTCTGCGGGGGAAAGAAAAAAACAGAACCAGAAAGCTTGCCTTTGCGCATGCGTGGCTGCAGGGTAATGAGGAAGTAAACACTTCTTGCGGATAGAATGGGGATTCAAATTGCACTACATACGTGTGCACATGCTACCTCTGAAACCATGAAACCATACGACGGACGTTCGAGGCACCCCTCGTACTCGCTAGTATTCAGCAACTCCGCTTAACAAGAGGCTCGGTATTTGTGCGTGCCCATACTTTTGTGTGTGTCTGTGTGTGAGCGTGTGCGTGTACTCGTGTTTCAACTCATTATACACTCGCACAAGGCTTTGCTGTACATAGAGTCCAACTCATTGGATCTGCTGCATTTTTTTCTTTTTGACTAAGAAAAAAGTTTTTTTTTTAACCTTTCAGATGAGAAAGTGACACAATTGCCATCAAAAGAGCACTTTTGTTGTATTGCTTGTTTTTTTTGGTGCTTATTGTAGAATTGAACCTCAATGCACTAGCTTATTGGATAAAATGAAGTAAACCTAGAATGTTTCTTACCAGTATGAGCATACAATGGATATTGCACACAATGAAGGTTTTTTTCTTATCAGTTGTGACTTTGTTTTAACGAGCTTTGACAGTACAATCAATGCTTTTTTTCACTAAGCTGTTTGCTCAGATTTAACAGTGTGAACTTTGCCAGGTGATATTCTAACACTCCATTGTTACCAATTACTGCCTTGATACTCGGAAAAAGCAAAAAACTTGAGTGTTATGGCTCATTTTGAGCATGTGCAGTCTAGTGCAGCTGTAACCGTAGTGGTCATGGTAACCTGTCTCATGCATTTTTGGCCGACTTTAGTTCCTTAAGTCACATTTCTTCAGCTAGCCCACAGTACTTACTCTACTATCATCACTTCAGTTCAGGTTTCAGAGTGAAGAAGAGTCGCACCTTGTTTGCCGCCTTATTTGTGTATGCAGAGCGTTTGCAGTAGGTCACTAGGAGGTGTTTGCAGGGCTGCCCGAGAACCAGGCTGTAAGTGGTGAGTCGGACGACTCAACCGAGTCGTTCCCCGAGGAAGGGGCAACTCGGCGGCGTCCTTCGGCCGGCTCGGAGACGCTGCGCCGCAAGTACCGCCAGCTGAAGCATCGTTACGAGCAGCGCACGGAGAGTCTGCTGCAGATGCTGGGAGACCTGAATGCTAAGTGCGTAGTGTTTCATACCAGAAGGCTTCTTTTGGGTGGTGAGGAAGTAAACTGTGCCAAAAGTCGGGAATTTAATTCTTTATTGGGTGAACTTGAGCCCAGAAAGGTAAGCAACCAACGTGCGAAGCGCACTGATAGAAGTAAGCGCGCTTGTAGAATCTCAACTCACGGTGCAAGTCTGCCCTTTATTTACACGTGTACATTCCAGAATAATCGCTCCTGCTCGCCTAAGTTCGAGAACGTGCAGCACTATTCACATTGCGTGCAATTCGATTAGGCAACACTCTCTCACTTGTAGAATCGACGACATTCAAGAAACTGTGGGATACGGTCTTGTGATAACAGCATTGATGCAGTAGAACCTCGTTGATACGAACCCGTTTTGTATGATATCCTGGTGCCAAAGTTCATGATCAAGAACACAGAAAATTACCCGATACAGTTACACTTCTTCTTTACCGGTTAACCCTTTGAGGGTCAAATTTTTTTAGCCAAATGCAACCCCCCAGGGTCGATTTTTTTTCTTGGTGATTTAAATTCTTCAGAAGAACCTATTTCGAAAAAAAATGGTCGTAAATTTTTTAGGGTAATAATAAACTGAGGAAAAAATCCATTGTGTTGTAAAATACACAATGTTTATTCATGAATAAGAAGATAAAAAAAAAAGCCTATACATATTTTAAAAAAGGACACATTCTTATAAACATAGTTCACGAACTTAAAGAAATGAGCGCACCAGAAACTAAAACAAGCAAGAAGAAGCCTTCGTCTTATCGCCAACAAGGTGCGACAGAGCTTTTGTGGTCTCCAAAAGAGGAAATGCAAAAGAGGAAATGCAAAAATCTAGTAACAACCGGTAACCCTTTGCGAGATTTGAAACCAGATAGCCATCACTTTAGTGCATACAACAAGCGGGAGCCGCCGCCGTGCACGTGCGCGCCCGGATGCGCGAGCGATAGCCGACGTGCGCTGTCGCCATAAACGAAAAAACAACAACAATGAAAAGGAGAGGCATCGGTGCAAGTAAAAAATTTCACATGTTCCCGTCGAGTGGCAGCACATGCCAAGCTAAAGAAATGATCGAAAAAGGCGCGCTTTTTAAATGTACAAGCGATAACGTACATGTACGCCATTGACCATTTTGAGGGTGTTCGCAGAGGCCGTACATGTACGGTATTGACCCTGAAAGGGTTAATAGGTTCCCGGTGCCAAAACAGGATGTTTTGGCACCAACGTTCTGTACAGTGCCAAACTGTGATCGTACGATACATTTTCCAGCTGCTAAATCCCATGCGAGCAAGAAAAAAAAAATGCGAGGCATTCAAGAGCAGTACGCAACTGCCTTGGCAACTTGCCCGCAGTACTTGTCCTTCCGTGTCACGTGAAAATGCCATCAAGCACTTACTCTTCTGTGCTGGTATCGGCAAATCGCCTTGCCCGTTGTCGCACATCGCATTAACAGATATCATCGCCAACCCTATTTGCAATAAGCATCTTCACCTTAGTAATGTGTGTTGTTGGGCGAGTTCCCCTATCTGTTTCACAGCGCGTGCGGTGTAGTGCCGTTGGAAGTGTACTGCATGCTTTTAATAGGCAGTATCCCAAACACGCCTACGTACCGTGCTGCAAGCGGCCCCACGAAAGTGTCACGTTTCACTCTGGTATTCTGGCGTCGCGCACCAGGTCGATTTCATTTATTTTCCTTTGCCATCCTAAAACACAAAAGAAATGGGCAATAGGAAAACAACGAAGTGCATGTTGGACTGCTCGGGCCCCGACAGCTCAACGCGCGTCGGGGTCTCGGGCCGCAACCATTCTCGCTGGGTGAGCACGTCAAAACTTCCCGACAAAATGTCCTACCCGAAAAAGCTACTTGACCTAGGCTAAATTAGAGGAGCGCAAATGTAAGCTTGCCGAAGCTGCAACTACGACAGCTCGGCACACGTTGGCATTTTGTGGAGCAACGCTTCGCTTTATGTAGATACAGTTGAGTCTGCCAAATTATGTAGTGACGTCGAGTTGTACGTTTTTTCTCACCTATTTTTTGCCAAAACGTATGCACGAGGTTCTACTGTATTACAGCTGGAAATTTGAGCCCTGAAAGTGGCCGGTCTGTTTGCCAAGAGAGACTACCTCATAGCTCCCGCTCGCCATGTCATGTTTCAGGCCTGCAGAGCATAAGTTAGCCAGCAGCAATGGGGGTATTCTTGTGGAATGCAGAGTGCATAAAACTGGCACCATGCAGCAAGAAAGGAAGAGGAAAAGGCTTCACTGGTGTAAACGTCATGTAGGCCTTCACTTTTAATATGTGAGAAGGCAGGGAGGCTGCACGTTCTTATTGTGGAGTTTATTTAACGGGCCCCTAAACCACCTCAGATATTTTTTGAACATTTCAAGTAAACGCGCATCGAGTTCAGAATGCCGTCACGATCAACGATGCCAAATGCTGCAGTGCTACGCGCCGCGGGGGCACCACAAAATAAAAAAAAAACAATGCCGTCCTCCTCTCCTGGCCTTTCCTGTATCCTCAGCGGTCGTCACGATGTCAGCAGGGAGAATCTGGTGATGTCAGTGTCGGGGAGGATGCCCATTGGTCGAACAAGAACCTACAACTTCCGGTTTGTCTGCTAGCAGGTACGCGTGCTCCCTGCTCTTCCTTGTCGTGTTGCTCGCTTGTGCGCCCTTGCGAATTGGTAATTACAGCCCGCAACGCAAGTGCCAAATTGCTCGCGTTCCAACACAGTCGTGCTTAGCAGTCTGATTAGCTGCGCGAACAGAGTGCCACAGTGTTGGCCTTGCTACATGAGCACGCAACACAGGGTCTACAGCGGCACGCTTCGCATGAACACGGGCCGGCACCGCAGCAACAGCGGGTAGCCGAGAAGCGCTGAGTCCACGTCCCCGCTACCGGCACAGTAACTCGCCACATGCTGTTTGCCATTCGCGGGCCGCCGTTTGACGGCGGTTTTCCTCGCGAATGGAGAGATTTCCTTGCTGTAGAGAGGATGAGACCGGGAATCATTTGTGCGGCAGCCTCACCGCCGCTGATTGCTCGACGGCGCCGATATCGTCGCTAGGCTTTTTCCAGCTCACTTCAAAGCTAAAATGGACGGCGCTTCGGAATGAATTACCGACGCTCACAAGCCGCGATATTTTCTTACCGTTGTTATCGCTCTTCGCAATAATTGTACACAAAGAATAAAATACGCTTATATTAGCGGCGGCGGCAGCTGCGATGCGAGCACAGCCGAGCCGGTCGTCTCCCGTCGGTAGCCGTGCATAGCAGCTGAGCTCGACAAATATCGGAGCTCTTGAGTTCATGTTTAACGTTTGACAGTATATATCGTTTTTTATAAAATGTACAGTTTACGCATCACTTTATCTAGCGAAAATTCTTTTGCTTGGAACAGAAGCTGCAGCCGATGTTTTCGTCGCCGATGGCGAAGGCGCGCAGTGTTGAAACGCCTGTTTCAAGTATAGTGGTAGCGTCGTCTGCTACAGTGTGCGGCGCGTAGAAGCCGACGAGAACGAGGTTTGGAGGAAGGCGCGTGGCACGTGAAATTGCGTGTGTGGACACGAAAAGAAAAAAGAAGAAATGAAAGCCTGAAGACGAGCTGACGCATTCTCTTGGTATCAAGGCTTGTCCGTCCCCGACGACGAAGCCTGCTCTTTCCTTCGAAAAGGCTTTCGCCTTTACATTTGGTGCCGAAAGCCCGGTAGCAGGACTTCGACTTGGATGGGCTATGGAGCGCCTGAAGAAGATGCGTGCAGCTCGAAGAGCTCAGCAGACGCGACTTGTGAAAGAGATTAGTGACCTCATTGAAACCAATGAGTTCAACCTGGCAACGCTCCGGACTATCCTTCAGCATCTCGAGAAGAGCACGAACGAGCTCACGAAGATCAACGGTGAGCTTCATGCTGAGATGTCTGACGATGAGGTCGCAGCCGACTACGATTCCGTACTTGAATATGAAGACCAGGCCGCTGGCACCCTGGGACTGCTGCGACACCATATTTTGGAGCTGTCTAATCCTCCGACCACCGGTACAGGTGTTTGTGTAGAGCCGCCGCCCATACAACCTACCAGCGTGCTGCCTTCTGGCGAGAACGGTCCCCAAGTAAGTGCCCCTGCTGCACTTGGACCAAGACTGCCCAAATTGTACCTGTGTAGAGCCGCCGCCCATACAACTTACCAGCGCGCTGCCTTCTGGCGAGAACGATCCCCAAGTGAGTGCCCCTGCCGCACTTGGACCAAGACTGCCCAAATTGGACCTCCTGAGATTCGATGGATCAACGATGAAGTGGCAGTCGTTTTGGGACGTGTTCCGCCACAACGTGCATGAGAACTCCCGTCTCAGTGAATCGTGAAGTTCCAGTATCTCCGCTCTCTTCTGGACGGCCCGGCAGCCAAGGCTATCGCAGGGATCCTTACCACCGAGAACAGTTACGCCGATGCCATTGAGATTCTCAAGGAACGTTTCGGGAACGCCAAGATCATCGAGGCAAAGTACCTTGAGAACCTGCGTACCCTCACTCCGGTGAGCTCTTCGACCCATGTCACGGGATTGCGGAACCTGTACGATTTAGTACAGGTGAATATAAGAGGACTGAGAGGTCTCGGTAGTTCCTGCGGAGTCGTATGCAGCAATGCTCGGCGAAGTTTTAACGAAAGCCATCCCTCAAGACGTCATGGTAAATTACCATAGACACAGAAGCCTTAAGGTAAATGACGATCAGAACTTAAGGCCAATAGCGGAGGAAGACCTTGAAGATCTCCTGCAGTATTTTTGCGTCGAGGTTGGCTGCAGGGAGAGAATAGCTCACGGTCCATTAGAGGGATCCAGCAGACAGTACTTGCTGCCCAGATCCGGTCGCCGACAGACACCAGCGTCATCGGCAGCAGTGCTTAAAAACAGTACCACTGGAACGTGCGTCTTTTGTGAGAAGCGTCATGCAACATCAGAGTGTGACTCCTCCTTGGACCACATCGAGAAAAGGTGTCTGCTCACGGCAAGCGGCAGCTGTTTCCGGCGCACTACCAAGGGGCATCGGGCCCAGGATTGCCGCCGCAAGGTTAGTTGCACCCACTGTGCCGGCAGACATGCCTCATCTATGTGCTATAAGAACAGATCGCAGGCGGTTACACCTGAACCAAAGCAGTCTCTCAGCAGCGCGTTGATGCATGCTACACACGTAGGCAGCAAAAACCGTTGCAGATTTGACACTGCTATTCTACTTCAGACGTTTAGAGCATGGATGCGGGGCAGCAATCTTTGCTGCTACGTACGAGGCATTCTTGACAGCGGCAGCCAACGTACTTTTGTTAGCCAAGAACTATCGCGCAAACTTAAGCTCGAAGTCATAGATGAAGTCGACTTATGCATACGCGTCTTTGGCCATCAAAGACCCAGCCGCACTGCTCGACGAAAGATAGTTAAACTTGCACTGCAGAGTCAGTTTGACGGGACCCTTGTGGAAATTGAGGCTATTGAAATCCCGCACATTTGTGAGGACATTGTGGAGATTCCGCATGACAACGACTTTGTCAAGAAAATAGAGAGTCGTTGTAGTCTCCTGGCTGACATGGTTGCTTACCCTGGAACGCTACAGGAACCAGGAATTAGTTTGCTAATCGGGGCAGATCAGATTTGGAAAATATTAAGAGACGAAGTAACATGGGATGAGGCCCACAAAGAACTGGTTGCTAGTAGCTCGGCACTTGGATGGGTATTACAAGGCTCAATTAGCAACGACAGATGTCTCAATCGATGGACGCAGACGAATGTGTGTGTGCTCCGTACTTCGTGTTGCATGTTCGACGATCTATCAACATCACTGCAGAAATTCTGGCAGCTTGAGAGTTTGGGTATAACTGATCAGCCAGATTCGTCTGAACATGATAATACTGTTTGGAAAGAATTTAACAACAATGTTAAGCTGTGCGACCATTGCTACGAAGTAAGCCTTCCTTGGAAGGCGCTTGATGCTGAACTTAAAGACAACCGGATGTTAGCGATGAAAAGGTTACAGTGCCTCCTCTGCCGACTGTCCAAGAGCAAGGACCTTCTACTTCAGTACGATACGGCGGTCACGCAGTATCTCAAGGATGGTCATGCAGAACCCGTGCCTTCGCAGGACACAGTACAGAACAAGACGTACCGTATTTACTCGAATCTAGGCCGACTCCGATTCTAAGCCGACCCCCCAAAAGTTCGAAGTCAGAAAAAAAAAAAGCTTACCACGAATGTAGGCCGAACGAAAAAGCGAGGACGGCATTCGCAAAATAAAACAGCATTTATTAAATTTGAACATGCCGAGCTCATTCTATGTCACCATCGCTGCTAGCCTCGTCGCTATCTTCCTTACTGCTGACATCTTCAAACAGTGCTCTATATTCAGTACCATCAAGCGCATTAGAGATGCTGCATTTTTGGAAGGAGCGCACGATCAATGTTCCTGGGTAAATGTTATTCTCGTTGCGTTGCACGCAAAAAGCATCTCCCGTGGCCCCCTCCAACGACAGACCAATGCCGAAGTTCCGCCCGGCTTGAACGTTTGACGATGCCTCTACGGCTAGCACAACTACCGTATTTACTCGATTCTCACGCTCACCTTGATTGTAACGCGCACCCGTTTTCCGTGAGGCAAAAAAAGTCCTTTACAGTACCGTGCACCTCATGCTTTCAAACAGAAATACAACTTTCTGTCATTTGGAAAAATAGATTTCCTCCCGATGCACTGAAGTTGCGATGAATAAAAAAAGTCGCAGTTTCGCCCAAAAAGCGATGCATCGAATGCAATAGCAAATTAGTAGACCGCTATTAACAAGCACGGTGTCACGCGCGCACAAGCAAACATGAACACATCTTCTTGATATAAGTGCGAAGAAGACACGGACGGAGGCGGAAGAAGACAGGATGGTAACATATCAAGAATATGTTACCGTACCAACTCGCCCAACTATCCATTCTTATGAACACATCTCACTCGTTGACCGCGGAAACGAACTGTCAGAACGCTGGAGACGGAGCGCGCCTTTGTGCTAGCATGCGTCTCGCTTCAACGCGGCGAAAACACGGCGCGCGGTGGACTTTACCCGTCGCAGATTGCTTTCAAAATAGGGCCAAGGCGATCGTATCGCCGGAGTGGATCGTCGCAGATTACGTCTGCTTCGGTCCACTGAAACCGTTCCGCATTGCTTTGCTGACGAAAATCCTCTCCTTTTGTTTGCGCCAGTCCCGCTCGCAAGTTTCGGATTCTCCGAACGCCTGTGATGCGGCCCGATTTCCGTCCATCTCCGCACAAATGATCACTTTCCTTTCAAATGCGGCATCACGATGAACTCGGTACTTCATGCTGATAGATAGAGCAGACGCTGAGAATGTGAAGACAGACGGTAGACTTTTGCCTGAGCACGTGTACTGCAGCACACGGAGGAAGCTTCCGCATGCTACGGTAGCTAGGCTCGACGCGCGTGCGAGGCGGCCATTCTGAAATGCCGACGCAGATTTAGGGTCGTGTTGAAAGTGCGCGTTAGATTCGAGTAAATACAGTATTCGTTTAGAAAGCGGCCCTATAGTGGCATCGCCCATTTGGTGCCATTACGATAATGCCACACCGCGTGCCGATGCTGCACTATACCGATACATCTGATACGACGCAGGTCAAAATGGCGACGTCGCTCATGTACTTCAGTTGGCTACTGGCGCGGCTAGTAGCGGCTGCGATATTAACTTTTCTAGATGGCGCTAACTATGCACCGTATTTATCAGTTTCAGTTAAAAACTGGCGCGTTTTTTAAATCCTCGAATCTAAGCCGACCCTAGAGTCTCATATGTGATTATTTGAAAAAAAAAAACTATCGGCCTAGATTCGAATAAATACGGCATTACATGCCATATCACGAAGTCATCAAGGATTTTTCCACGACGACTAAGCTACGTGTCGTTTTTGATGCGTCATCGCATGCAGCCGGAGCGACATCCTTGAACGATCATCTAGAGAAATGCCCAAACCTCAACAATGACCTGTTGAAAATGTTATCTTTTCGCATGCATAAGATTGGGATCACCGCAGACGTTCAGAAGGCGTTTCTGCAGATTTCAATCAAGTGTGCCTACAGGGATTCTCTCAGATTCTTGTGGTTTGAGAACACGCCGACGGCTGTAGAAGACCTATGTCGAGTCAGAGTATCGAATGACTCGTGTTCCTTTCGGTACTACATCGAGTCCGTTTCTACTCAGCGCGACTCTACAGTACCATTTCCAGCACGGCTGTGAACCTTACAAGACTACTGCGCTAAAGTTGTCTAAATGCTTTAATGTAGACGACATCCTGATTGGAGTGGAGAACAACAAGGCAGCTCGCCAGCTGTATGAGGAAGCCACACACATATTTGCTGGTGCAGGCATGAAACTACAAAAGTGGGCCACCAACAGCGCTGAAATGCATGACTACATTGAGAAGAAAGAACAGTCCGGTACTCCTGACAAGACAAAAATATTGGGCCTTATGTGGGACACTAAAGAGGACACGCTAAGCCTGAATGTACAACCGGTATTGGAATGGTTGAAAAATGAGGAGCCCACAAAACGATTCATTTTGCAGACATCGGCTCGAATTTATGACCAACTCAGCTTTGTAGCACCGTTTCTGATCCGAGTCAAAATACTTTTTCAATGCATCTGGCGAATAGGGACGTCGTGGGATCACGGAATTCCAGACGAACTAGTTCAAGACTGGAAGAACTGGCTACGTGAATTGCCTGATATTGCATCGTTGGCTGTCCCAAGACTGTGCCATCCCTCGAGCTCCTTGTCAGTCACAGAGCTGCACGTTTTCACCGACGCGAGTAATGCAGCTTACGGAGCAGTCGCCTATTTGTGCATCCCGAGAAATGCTATGGACTCCGATAAGCACTTCCTAATGGCAAAGGCTCGAGTGGCTCCACTTCAAAAGCTTTCACTACCAAGACTCGAGTTCACAGCAGCTTTAGTCGGGGCAAGGCTTTCAAAGTTCATCAGGAGCACAATAAATATTCCCTCCCTGCAATATTTTTGTTGGACGGACTCTATGGTGGCTCTAAGTTGGGTCAAAGGATCCGTCACAAAGTGGAAGCCGTTCGTACGTAATCGAGTCGCCGAAATACAAGAACTAACAGATCCTTCACAATGGAACCACTGTTCTGGAAGGGACAACCCTGCAGGCTTGCTTTCCAGGGGAACGTCAGCACGTTCACTCTGCACCAACAACCTCTGGTGGAGAGGGTCGGCTTGGCTAGCGACGCAGACCGAATGGCCTCCGACAACAACTGTAGAGACCTGCCCACCACTCGTGATAGAAGGGTGTGCGCCCGATACCGTTGTGTTACATGCGTCAACAGAGCCCCACCCTGCACTCTTCGACGTGAGCAGATGTAGCTCCTGGACTCGCGTCCTTAGAGTGACCGCCTGGATCCTAAGGTTTGCCGATGGTTCCAGACGACGAACACGTCAAAACGAAAATGTGTTACTGACTGAAGAAATTGCCAAAGCGGAAGTTTACTGGCTGTCATACACCCAAACCCAAGCGTTCTCAACGGAAATAGCATCACTGAAAGCTGGGCGCGCCATCGAAACATCATCGCGGATAAAAGATCTCCATCCATTTCTTGGGGAGAACGACGGACTTCTACGCATAAGAACACGACTACAGAACGCAGTTACTCAGCCTAGCGTCAAGAACCCTCTTCTGCTTCCTGGCGATCACCATGTGATCCAGCTGATCGCTCACAGTGCCCACAAGCGTCTCTTCCACGCTGGAATAGCGGTTACAGTGGCAGAGCTACGGGAGAGATTCTGGATTGTGGCCGCCAGGCAGTGTGTGAAGAAAGTGATCGCGAAGTGCTCATGGTGTGCTCGTTTCCGCGCGAAACCCGCCTGTGTCCCAATGGCACCATTGCCTGTAGAGCGCGTGCAAATGGCTCAGCCTTTTGACAAAGTAGGAGTGGATTTTGCGGGGCCGATATATGTGAGAGGTGACCCTGTTGTGAAAGCCCATGTTGTGATCTTTTTTACGTGTGCTGTAGTACGAGCCATTCATCTAGAGCTTGTTACACGTACTAACACTGAATGCTTTCTAGAAGCTTTTCGCCGATTCACCTCTCGCCGTGGCTACCCCCGTGTTGTTTATTCTGACAATGCGTTATGCCTTAAGCGTGCTTCGCGAGAGCTTCGTGCGTTATATGAACTCTTACGAGGCAGTGCAGTTGGAGACTATTTTTGCTTACATGGGGGCATCTCATGGAAGTTTTCGCCAGAACGCGCTCCTTGGTGGGGTGGGTTCTGAGAGCGCATGGTTTGATCTGTTAAGGACAGTCTCCGAAAGGCTCTTGGCACATCGTTCATCAGTTACGAGCAATTAGCCACTGTCTTAACAGAAGTCGAAGACACCATAAACAGTCGCCCGTTAACTTATCTGTATGCTACACTGGATGAACCAGAAGTGTTAACTCCCGCTCATTTTGTGCACGATCGGAGGCTCACTGTCCTTCCAAATTTAAAAGCACTCGAGGCTGAACCCACGACACATACTGAGCTGCTTGAAACGTGGATTCAACGGCAAGAAATTCAAGAACGCTTCTTGCATGCGGTGGTATAAAGAGTATCTGATTTTACTCAGAAACGCCCATAATAGACCCGCGACGGCTCCAACACAAATCAGGACAAATGACGTGGTTGTTATAAAAGATGAAAATGTGCCAAGAGTTCGCTGGAAGCTGGGAAAAGTAGTGGATACTTTTCCTGGTGCTGATGGGGTAGTTCGTGCTTGTCGCTTGAAATTGTCGAACGGCCAGGTAATCTCGCGACTAGTGCAGCGTTTGTACCCTTTAAAAATGCACCCCTAGCAAATCTCGCGCCGGGAGTGTTGAAACGCCTGTTTCAAGTATAGTGGTAGCGTTGTCTGCTACAGTGTGCGGCGCATAGAAGCCGACGAGAACGAGGTTTGGAGGAAGGCGCGTGACACGCTAAATTGCGTGCATGGACATGAAAAGAAAAAAGAAGAAATGAAAGCCTGGAAGACGAGCTGACGCATTGTCTCTTGGTATCAAGGCTTGTCCGTCCCCGATGACGAAGCCTGCTCTTTCCTTCGAAAAGGCTTTCGCCTTTATACGCAGATTCGCAGTTGTTGATTGGCCATTGATCGTGCTGCGGGCGGTGCGCCGGCAGAACTACCGTCTACTTTAGACACCTCTCACGCGGCAGACGTTCTAGGGCACAGGAGGTCGGTTTGGCGTTGGTATATTTGCCGCTAGCGTGGACGTGCCTTAACTGGAAGTGGGAGGTGTTTTTAGAATCGCATTGGAGATGACCTATGTCACGTGACATTTGGAGCAGTACTCGGCGAGGAGGAGTGACCAGCCGACGAGGAGAGTAGCGAAGGAAAGAGCGAAACGAGCGAGGGTTGTTTTTCCATCATCAAACGCGTGTAACTCCGCTATTACGGCACCATTTCGAAAAATTCTCGCGGCTACGTGTTCGTTGTAGACTCGTGCACAACTGGAACACCACAACTAAGATTCGACCTCTGGGTGGTTTAGGGGCCCTTTAAGACAATTTGCATATATTGTCTTTGGGGACATGGCTAACGGCACAACTAGTGTCAGAAGCAACTGTATGCAGCAACAGCAGTAGAGTTCATAACGACAGCGCTCCAACAGTGAGTGGCATAGTATACAATACAAAAGCAGTCCTTTAACGATTGACATGTTATAACACACCATGGCACAAAAAACGAAATCCTCACACTGTAACAGAACACGTTGACTCGCATCAGTGAGAAGTTGTTTCACAACAATTTTGAGTTTAGCAAGCGTTTAGCAATGCCTCATTTTTAAGAGGTCCGAGATCACAGGCTTATTTCACTTGCATAGGCCGTTCGAGGCTTCTGCTGTGGCAACAAGGATAGCTCGCCTTCCCACTTCATCACATGGCAACATGTCATTGGCATCTGTCACTACTATTACCAAACCTTGGTGAAACATTCTTGTGGTGAAACACTTCCTGAATGGTACTTTACAACTTACAGTGTGTAGCCGTTATTTCTCACCAGTTCCTTTAAAAATTGAGTGATAAGGCACATAAAAAGGTCCCTGCATAGACTGCTTGGTCTGCTTTATGGGTAAGTCTGATTGGCTAACTTTTAATCTTGATCTGATGGATAAGGTGTCAATGCAAAAGTTATGGAGGGTGTTAAAAAATAACTGCATTTAAAGCAAACCGGAGTCTTGAGTGGTCTTTTTTTTTTCAACACAAAAAGGAAAGACTGCAAAATTTTAAAAATGTGTTCTTAATTCGTGCATTGTATCATCTAAGTACACTGTGCATCTTGCATGTTGAAAGTGAGGGTTTCGTGTTTCGTGAGGACCAACAAGAGCTGCTGATTTATCGGTAAAGAGAACACAGGGAAAAGAGTTTGCTGTGCGACAAGCAAAGCTCGTATTTGATGAGGTTGACATTTGAGAGCGCTGCAATCTCCCGCAGACGTGTTCTCAGAAATCCTCACGAGCGCACTTGTCTTGTGTGCTGACTGACTTGCAATTTTTGCAATTGCAATATGCCAGCTAAACTTACTGATAAAATGTAATTAAAATTTATGAAATGGGGTGCTGGTGATTATTGCAGAATTTCTGGTGTCTGCTGCTCTGAATTTGGAACAAATTATCAGCATCTGGAATCTATGGTCTTTAATAACTTACAACAGATGCTGCTGAGGGAAAAGGCATTACACATAGATTTGGTAGCATCAGCACAGATAGAAACACAAACAGGAAATAACCTGCTATGCATGGTTACACGGAAGTGCCACACGTATTCGCTCTTCAGCCTGTTTCTAAGCATTGAGTTAGTCGTCAAGTGTAGGTTTTGGAGTCTGAATTAACCCTTTGGTGGACACAACAAGGAAACAATTGTTATCTTGTGTAAGAGATTTTGAGCGAGCTATTTATCACTTCTTGATTCCATAAAAACCAATCCGAATGCCGAGAAGTGTATTATTCCGAAAAAAAAAAAAAGTGGGACCTATATGTCCCACTGTTCAGTTAGGTCACTTTGATCAAGTGGGACTCATATGTCCTGCTGTCCACTTGAGGCAGTTCACATTTTTTTGTGAAATGGTGCGAAGCAAGTTGCACACAGCGGAACGTTGCACACATTGCACATATACTTCGTGCGGACTTCTTTTTTGCTAGTTGAGCACCAGCAGCACCGCCATCGCGTGCCTGTCACGTTTGGGTGGCGAGTGTTTCCGGAGAATCGATGCTTCCGGAGAATCGTCCGGAAGGTTCTCCGAACGATGCTCATCATCACTGTTAGAGTTCTCTGGCAAGCTCCAGAATATTTAAAGTGCTCCTTGAGAAGTGAGACGCTTCTTCTTGTCTTTAGCAAAAGAAAGAAGCAATCAGTACGGACCAAACAGCTCGCATGCTATACGCTAAGCCTAACCTGGAACAGGTGAATCGCACTGGTTTTCGTAAAAAACGTTCCGTTTATCTGTGCATGCTAAACATCCCAAATTATAGCTGATAGTGTGTTTGTAAGTGGTTACTGTAGTGCAAGAAACACATGATTTTCTCACCAGACATTTTTTTCATGCCCACAAAAACACAGAAAAACGGAAAAGCGGACATGAAAAAACAAAACTGCTACTTGTCTTGTTGCGTGCTTCCACTTAGCGGAAACGCTATAAAATTGCATACAGAATGTTGTGGTATACTCAATAGATAGAGTTAGTGGCTTGTATGTGGTAGAGCGAGCTCTCTTAAGGAGCAACAGCACCGAGAACGTGGAATGAAAACTGGGACGTATATGTCCCGCTGTCCAACAAAGGGTTAAGCCACTGTTTCAAATGCAAGTGAACCTGGAAGTGAAACAAGGTGTCTGTGTAGTATTTGAATAGTTCGTGCTTGAATTTATTTAATACCGTTATAACGAAATCACATCTCACACAAAAATAACTTCGTTATATCAGATGTTTGTTATAAACATTCAGGGGTGGGACTCCTGCGCCAATTGCGCCATTTTGATACAAACGTGCATTGCACCACACTGCGCCAGAACGGCTTCGGAATGTGTGCTCCGGCAGTGACCGCGAACAGCGATGCAATTCGTTTTCCGAAAAAGAGTGCACACGGCACCTCCCGCAGTTTCTGGTAATTTTCGCTCTTATAACACTGGACTTTCGGCGCTTCTGGCAAATGGCTGGCGCACGCGCGGCCTGTCCCGGTTGTTGTTGCTGCTGTCGGGACGACCAGGGAGGCTGTATTTAGTGTGCACTTGGAATACGTTTGAGTGCGCCGGGCGGCGTGGCACTCCCTAGCTGAGGCGCAAAACGACAAAAAGTAGGCTGAGGGCGTCTCTGTCCCCAGGGGCAGTATAAAGCAAAATTATTCCAATCTGTTTTTATGCCCATATATGGGCGAGGCCTGAACCATTTTGACCTATCACAAAGGGTTAATGGTTGATTTCAATAAAAAGTCACAGTTTTGCCCGAAAGGCGAAGTATCGATTGCAATAACAAATTAGTAGACAGCTATACGAAGTAAAGATGGTAGTTTTATCAACGGTGTAAGCATGTAAAAATTTGCTAGCTAAATTAACAAGCATGGTGTCATGCGTGCACAAGCAAACGTGACCATATCTCACTCGATGACCGCGGATACTCGCTGTCAAAACGCTGGAGTGAGGAAGCACGGCAGCAGCAGCGAGCAAATTGACCTTCGTGCTGCCTCGCTTCAACGCGAACTAAGCGGTGCAAACAGTGCACACACGAAGCTATCAGCACTTGCACTCTGTCCCCATCGCGGATCGCTTTCAAGACGGGGCCCGCGCCACACCCAGCAGCCGCCGGGGTAGAACACCCCTCCCTGCCCTCCCCCGGTGCCTTGTGCGATGGAAGACGGCGCACTTTCTCCCCGCTTTGCTCCTTTGCGTGCCCGAGATTGAGCCGCCATCGTTGGCTCACCCTCGCACGCTTTCACTCGCATATACAGCATGTGGTGCACTGCGACGATGTTAATCGCCATTGAACTTTATACGAAACATCACGGCAACACTGACGGCAGAAATACACCTGGAGCGTCCATTTAATTGCTATCACAATAAAAGCAGATTGGAATAGTTTTACGTTATACCGCCCGAAGGTTGATTACGACTCTCTGGGTCTGAGGTGTCGTATGGTGACCCAGAAATTGTTACAGCGTCGATTGGACCGCCTGATTTGGAAACATTTTCTGCTATCATTAGCAGCGGCGTGGGCATATATAGTTCGATCGTAGTGCAATCGATGTTTTTGGCTCTACTAGAAAGCATGCGCAGTGCCACCGCTCGACCCACTCTTCCGTATTCTAGTACGCTATAGCTACAAAGTGCACTTCTACTACACGCTTCGTATGGGTTTATTCTGTCTTTCGTTGTGGTTTCGAACTGTGTTGCCATATTCCACCGAAATTCAAATTGGCCTGCTCTAAACTGCTTCAAAATGAAATTTAGTCTGCTCCAAGGTGCTCCAAAGTGCCATTTTGTCTGCTCCAAAATGCAATTTTACTTGCTCAAAAAATTGCTCCAAAATGACTTTGGGCAGTCACACCCCTGTATATTTGTGATTAAACACTAATATCATTAGCAGTGTCAACGTAGCAACATTTCAAGGAGAATGAGCATGCATTTTACTAATGCAAAAAATGGACACACACGCACACATATATATGTAGATATTCACAAGGAAGAAATAAACTGCAACTCTGCCTATATAACAGTGAATGAAAGGTCAGATAGCTGTTTAAACAGTTTGGGAACGACAACACTATGAAAACAATTCTTCAAGTTTAGCTGTGAATGCATCTGTTGATAAGACGGCCATGCACTCACGTGGTAGCTTGTTCCAGAGCTCTATGGCAGACGGGAAAAAAGAATATTTGATAGTATCACGGCTAGATAAAAACAGCCATATACATTTTGTATGGTTAGTTCTGGTCAACCCGCCGGGGTGGCTCAGTCAGCTAAGGGCTGCTGAGCACGAGGTCGCGGGATCGAATCCCGGCCACGGCAGCCGCATTTCGATGGAGGCGAAATGCAAAAACGCCCATGTGCTTGCGTTGTAGTGCACGCTAAAGAACCCCAGGTGGTCAAAATTAATCCGGAGCCCTCCACTGTGGTGTGCCTCATAATCAGAACTGGTTTTGGCACGTAAAACCCCAGAAAGTAGAAGTAGTAGTAGTTCTGGTCATGTGTTGGTAAGGTGGCTTTTATTGACCACATTTGTTGACAGCTATGTCGTCATGATCCACACATGCAATACGTCGGCAGTTTTCGAGGGTCTGTATGGTGGCACGGTTGCGCAGTACAGCCACACTGTCACTCCTGGAGTACTTGGAATAAATGAAGCCAGTGGCCTTGTCTTGCATTGCCTCTAAACATTTGGTCAGAGAAGCTTGATGTGGATTCCAGACTATATTCGATAATTCGTTATATTCGATGATTCGTTATATTCGATGATTCATTATATTCGATGATTCGTTATATTCGTGTTCATTATATCGAGGTTCAACTTTACTAATTCGGGAGATCAACGGCTTAAAACATACAAGAACAAAGAGCACATAGAATAAGTGCCAACTTCCATCCAAGTATATCAAGAACAAAAAAAAAAATTCAATTTAAGTGCAACCAACAGATCACATCATCTGTTGGCTGCACCTAAAAGAATTTTTTTTTTTCTGAATAAACTGGGTCGGAAATTGGTGGCTGTTCTGTCTGGTTGTATGTATTCTTCACCAATGTCTATATTGTGGCCATTGATTTTCTAAGGTATGACTCACTGACTAGCTCAAACCAAGATTCTTCGAAGATGTGAGGGAGGCTTCAAGCTTGGTTGATGATATACAGCCGTGATTATTGGCAACATAAGGTGGAGACCCTATAGACTTTCTGGCCAGAAGGTGCAAGCCCGTGCTTCCTGCCGTTGCCTGCAGTTTGCAATTTGTTTTTTTTTTTTTTTCTTGGCTTCTCAATTTTGTGCCGTTTTGCTCTTCGGCTTTTGTGTTTGTGCATGACCCTGCCGCTTTTGTTGAGTTGCTGCATGCCAATGTGTGTTGTATCCCGCCTGCCTCTTGCATGATGACGCTGTGGAAAAAACAGCATTGCGGAGAAACAGCTGCCGCCACCGCCGTGTGAGCAACAAGGCCCATCTACTTCCAGGCGGGCAGACGCACTGTGGCAACACGTGTCCACGTGCCAGTCGACGTGTATCACCAGGTGCATATACTCAAGTCTTTCTTCATTTGGTTAACCAGCGCATTTGAGTAAACACAGTCACACAAGCATCAATGACAAGGACAGGTGCTGAACTGCAACAATTGGTAATCAAGACTCACTTGATTAGTGCATGTGCTGTGACAGCTGCATGGCGCGGAAACAAAAACAACAAATAGATGAAAATGACGATCACCCATGCCCAGGTTGCGGCACACTTTTTCTGAAAAGGATACTGAGTGGCAGCTGATACACGTGTCCTTCCACTTGTCAATTTCTATTGCCTGTAAAATTTCCCTCGTTTATTTGTTATGTCACACAACTTGTGTTATTGTCACTGTGGGTGAGCAGTCACATTCGCTGCAATGAAAGGCCATATGTCCTGAATCATTAGCTCTGCAGTGACAGTTGTGCTCTGTAAGCCTCGTATTGAGGCATCTGCCCATTTGGCCGACGTGTACCTTGTCACAGGTCAAATAAATCCAATAAACCACTCACTTTGCACAAAGGACATAGGTGGTTTTGTGCTCGATTGGGCCGCGGCACCTTCAGATTGCACCATCTGAGGCCGCAAACGTATCTCGGACATTATTGCCTGCTACTGTAGTCACTCGGATGTCTTGTGTCTGAGCGACAAAATTTGGAGCCGCTTGTAATGAAAGCATCATTGTGGGCTAGCATTTCTGCAAACATTAAGGTCAACTGTGCAAATAAGGAGACATGCACAGTGCAACTGCAGGCTACCAGTTCAGTTGAAGAGTAAGTAGTCTAGAGCACAAACAGAATGTGATGAACAGCGACCTTGCAGTTCAGAAGGCAGGCGGCCGACGCACGTACCAAGTCAAAACGAAACTACCGTTTGCTGCAACAAGTGTGCACTAAAGCGCAGCCGCTGTCGACGCAATTATGGATGGTGACTACGCAGTTGTGAAGGCACACAGCCGACGCGCGCACAGAGTCAAAACGAAACTACTGTTTGCCGCAACTGCTGTGGACGAAACCGTGGTGGTTATCGATGCGACCATAAGTAGCGACTATGCCATAGATGGCGACTAAGGCACGTG
The DNA here is from genome assembly GCF_013339745.2 of Dermacentor silvarum. Lineage (NCBI taxonomy): Eukaryota > Metazoa > Arthropoda > Arachnida > Ixodida > Ixodidae > Dermacentor > Dermacentor silvarum. The sequence continues at coordinate 169,957,309 of NC_051161.1, read as the reverse complement.
GCTAGCCGCCAACGCGGTGTTACATGTGGTGATTAACGCTAGAATAAAGGCTTTGAGGGCACAATTAGACACGAAGTGTTCCTGCGTTGCTGCCAGTCACATATCGCGTACGATTGCCGCTGAGGACCATAGCGATGCGGACTGCGCCGCTTCGTTTTTGGACGCTAGTGCCGTTTTTGCTCTCTTGTGGCATTTGAGGTGCTCCGCGCATTCATTTTTTTATTCCACTGACGTATACGTCCGTGAGCATGGTATCACCACCTACCCTGTCTACAAACTGGAGAAATGCACATGGTGCTAAGTTATGGCCTCCGAGATTCAAGTGTGAAAGCTTAGGCCCATGGCTGCCTATTTTCGGAGGTTGGGTGGCTACAAGCTGCTTGCGGATTTATTGTGCAGTCCGCGAGTTGCCGTTATGCACCGTGATTTGCTTTTTGACACTCGGGCACGGGTAATGGAGGTTCTGTGGATCGAGCACACCTCGTGTTTGCCGTTTTAGCCACTTGGCTAGCGAGGGACCACATAAAATCATTCGCTCGCGGAACCTCGAGCAGGGGCCTGTGGAACTCCAGGGTTCCGCGGAACCCACTTTGAGAACCCATTCTCTAGAGCCTGTTCACAGCATTGCTCAGAACCATGGTATGCGAACATTTAAAATAAATGATTCACATCCCAAGCAATGAGACAGTTTTTAGAACCTCTCATCAAATTAATGTATTTACACGTGTACTTATTTATCTTTTTCTCGGGGATTGCATTTCACCCACTAGCAACTTAAAGTAATCGCTCAGCGCAGGACACGCCTGCATGATTGGAACTTAATCAGTTGTTATGGATGGTTCTATCCGTTGTTTGTTGTCACCGAATCTTGTGTAATCTGATCGTATGCGCGACACGAATTGTGTAGTATTTTCCGAAAGACACGCGGCCACCAGCGATTACCATGGAATCGTTGACGAGTCATGTAGAAAAGCCGACACGCCTGACCGGCAGATCAGATTTCAACGATCGCTGACTGTATTCGCCGCTATTGTTGTGCTTTGAGCGTAACTTGCTTTTGTGGGCACAAGTTCGCCCAATAAAAGGTTAGTTTCGTCATTCACAGCTTTGCTACTGTGTTCTTGACGATCACTACAACGTGACAGTATATTTTAGCTTCAACTGCAGTATTTTTCAAATTTTAAGATTAGTAAGTCTTACATATTTTACCTACACTAGCATGTCCTTCTATTGAAGACAAATGACAAGTTAAGCCAAATTGGTATGTAACAGCTTTTGGATGCTAACAGAGCTGGTCATGTTGTGTGCCTCTGACAAGGGAAATCTTGTAAGGGGCATGAAACTGAGGCCTAGCTGGTCTATCATGCTGGCTAGCTGAGTAACGCTGAAAGAACTAAGACAAGAACTACAACAGATGGCGCTATGTACGTTATCATTCTTATGTCTGTCTTAACCACATAAAGCCAACAGACAACGGCAGCCTTTATGTCTGTCTTGTCGTTTTAGCGCTGCTCAGTTTCCCACTATGACAGCATGCTGACAGTTTAGAAACTCACATAGTGCTTCTTTTTTTATTCAGTTACCTCACAGGCTCCCGAAGGAGACTATTGCGTGAGGGGAGGATACAGGGAATTAGCAAAAAGAAAGGAGTACAAAGAAATTATACATTGTTAGCGTGTAAACATGAATGAACAAATATCTATCAAGATAACGCGATAAATGAAACAAAATGACTGTGTGAAGTAGCAAAAAAGGAGTACCAAGAAATTATACAAGTGGTAGCTGGTGAAGATTAAAGAACAAGTCTCTCACAATGTTAATGCAATGCTAAACAAAAAACTAACAAAAACTATACAACTTTGCTAATAGTAATTACTTAGGTGCGCAGTAAGGTTAGTTGTGATGAATTATGGAAATAATATGCATAAGCGTGCTTTGAGGGAATCAGGGTCAAGAATGTCAACTATGTCATTTGGTAGGTTATTCCAATGCTGAATGGCACGTGGTAACGCGGATGAATTTGTAGGAGGACGTGACGGCGGCTGTACGAGCCGTGCCATCGTTCCCTACTCAGAAGGGCGAAGGTGGCGAGCCGAGCGGCGGCTGCGATGACCAGCGTGGCAAGCTTTCAGAACGACACTGCGCGTGCCGAGCTTGCGCTTCTTTATTTTCTGTTTTCTGCCTAGAGCGCTTCGCACTGCGGCGTCGGTGGGCGCTACAGGGCCCCCCACCTAGACGTAACGTCGATACAGGCGAGAAACCGTGTTTCATGAGGTCAGTCCAAGTAGTCAGCGTGAAGGACACCGAGTCACTGCTGCAGAGCTCAGGTGGGCGGCACTGGGTGTTACGTACCGTACGTGGGGCCCAATGAATGGACGCAGTTGGGAGGAACGCGTTAACTTGAGGTGATGGTCGGCACATGCATCCCGAGGCTTTAGGAATGGCTAAGTTCGCGAGACGAAGGGTGTGTCGACGGAGTCTGCGCATGCGTTGCCGGCGGCGTATCGTTGCATGGTGTGTAGGGTGCGAGCACAAGCGATGGAGCCGAAGCCCTGGACGGGCCACGATGTGTGCCTTGCAAGTGACTGCGGCGCACCCTGTCGGGAGGCGAACACGATCCGGTGCAGCGAACGACGGGGTGCTTCGCAAGTAAGCCACGGGCTGGCCGGGCAAAGGGGGGTCAAGGAACGCAGAAGTGCCCGGTGATTTGTTGAGGACTCTGGGAAACAGCGGGGGTCGCAGAAAGTCGTCACCTGTACCCACGGCGGCGATAGCCGGCAGGGTCGGAGGCAGGGAGATCGGCACGATGCCGAGCTCACGCGCCGGCTCGGAGCCTGGCTCAGCTGACGGGGTAGACGGGTCGGGTGTCATTGTCGGAGGAGCGATGCTGTTGGAGACAGACCCGATGGCGTGGGGCACGGGAGCCGGCGTTTGGTCAGCAATGTCTCCGCTGCCACGTGTCATCGTCGGTGACAATAAAGGCGATGAGGTGGCCTGAGGTCGACGGCATATGGGCGGAGGAGCAGGCGCACTTGGTACTGGCCGTGAGGGTGTTGGTGGAGAGGAATCGTCTACCGTGTGGTCAACCTCTGGAAGAGGGCGGTAGGCAGCGCCATAGAAGTTGAGGACGGACTGCCGCAGCTTGTCGTACGGGCGCAGGCCAGGCGTTGGAACGCCGAGTTGGAGCTGGAGAGCAAGCGGCAGGACGTCGAGGAGTACCGCATGCTTGAACTCCTGGATCCATATGTGGTTCAGCTCCAGAGCCGCCTCAAACTGGGCGAACCATGCACCGACGTAGCTGGACGAGAACGGCGGCAGTGGTGAGTCGAACTGCGGCTCCGACCAGGTGGCCATGGCAGCGCGTCGCTCGGTGCAAGGCGCGTTCTGCCGGGTCACCAATGTAGGAGGAACGTGATGGCGGCTGTATGAGCCGTGCCGTCGTCCCTACTCAGAAGGGCAAAGGCGGCGAGCCGAGTGGCGGCTGCGACGACCAGCGTGGCAAGCTTTCAGAACAACACTGCACGTGCCGAGCTTGTGCTTCGAGCACGCGCTACACTTCTTTATTTTCTGTTTTCTGCCTAGAGCGCTTCGCACTGCGGCGTCGGTGGGCGCTACAAATTAAAAGCATTGGTTCGGCCAAAGATACGCTGGAAACTGAGGTGATTATGCAGACGCCGAAATGTACGAGATGGACGAGTGAACGGCAGGGTGGATGGGCACGTGCTACTGATTATTTTGTGAAAGAGACAAAGCAATGCTATGGTTCCTCGTGATTCAAAAGATGACAGGGATAAAGATGACTTAATGCTAGTCACGCTAGAGTCGCAGTGATAGTATCTGACAATGAAGCGGGCGGCGCGGTTTTAGACTGACTCGAAGGTCGCGTTAGGTAAGCATGATGAGGTGACCAGATAGGGGCTGCGAATTCCAGTTGTGGCCTTACGAATGTCTGATAGGCGATTTGTCTGGTGAGGGCAGGAGCATCACGCAGGCTACCTTTAAGATAACCAAGCATACGTGAGGCTTTAGCAGTAATTTTTTCGATGTGTGCAGACCATGACAGGTTAGGTGTAAGGAGAATGCCGAGGTATTTGTATAAGTTGGTGCTTGTAACGGGGTTCTTATCCAGTGAGTAAACAAAAGCGGAAAATGTCTTTTTGCGGGTGAATGTTATTAGTTTGCATTTATCAGTGTTTAGGGTCATTTGCCAAGAAGAGCACCAGTTAGTAATACGGTCAAGATCTCGTTGAAGAGCGACGAGATCGGAAGGTGAGCAGATTTGACAATAGATCACACAATCGTCTGTGAATAAGCGAATGGATGACATTATTTCGGATGGCAGGTCGTTAATATATATCAGCAAAAGTAATGGTCCGAGTACGCTTCCTTGTGGTACGCCAGATGTTACATTGCTGATACTGGAAATATAGTAATCGACGACAGTGAATTGCTCCAGGTGGTCAAAATTAATCCGGAGCCCTCCACTACGGCGGGCCTCATAATCAGAACTGGTTTTGGCACGTAAAACCCAGAAAGAGGAAGAAGAATGCTTACAGAATGACAAGCAATTTCTTATCCAAGATACTGTTAGGGAATCTATGTTTAAACTTGAAGCTAAACATTTCGACAGAATTACCTGTCTGGTTGGGAAAATTGATTAAGACTTAGAGATTGACTCCAACCAAATGAGGAAATTTACTAGCCCGACGTTTCAGAACCAATTTGGCTCCTTCTTCAGGGGGTATTCTTCGGAGGTGGCGGTGTACCGCTTTTAAAAGGTCCATCGTAAGAAAGGAGAGGAAGGGGGAGAGAGCATAAGGTGCGGAGACACTTGACAGGGCACCTGTTCTAGACAGACGAAAGAGGTGGTGGGGGTGGGGGCTTCGGCGTCGCTGGTCGGCTGGGTTGACCGATGCTGGGTGCCCTTTAGTCGCGGGAATGCGTTGACGAGGGACAGGGGGGGGGGGGGGGGGGACGAGATGTTTTGGTGTTGCTGACCTAGAGCGGGGGGTCCTTTCTTCCCTTCGTCGCGTCTGCAAGGCCATGAACATACAAAGAGGGAAGGATGCCCTTCACGTGGTTTATATTACCCGCCGTGTTCTGAATGTGCCATGGCTACTACTGGAGTCATGGCACATTCAGAACACGGCGGGTAATATAAACCACGCGAAGGGCATCCTTCTGTCTTTGTATGTTCATGGCCTTGCAGACGCGACGAAGGGAAGAAAGGACCCCCTGCTCTAGGTCAGCAACACCAAAACAGCTCGCCCCCCCCCCCCCCCCCTGTCTCTCGTCAACGCATTCCCGCGACTAAAGGGCACCCAGCATCGGTCAACCCAGCCGACCAGCGACGCCGAAGCCCCCTCCACCCCCACCACCTCTTTCGTCTGTCTAGAACAGGTGCCCTGTCAAGTGTCTCCGCACCTTACGCTCTCTCCCCCTTCCTCTCCTTTCTTACGATGGACCTTTTAAAAGCGGCACACCGCCACCTCCGAAGAATACCCCCTGAAGAAGGAGCCGAATTGGTTCCGAAACGTCGGGCTAGTAAATTTCTTCATTTGGTTGGAGTCAATCTCTAAATCTTAATCTATGTTTAAGCATGAAAGTTTAGCTAAGAGACGCCAATGAGCAACGCGATCGAAAGCCTTAGCGAAATCTATGAAAATGGAATCTGTCTGTGGGCCCGCATCCATGTTTAGGAAAATATCTGTATTTCAATTCTATTATTTGTGTTTCACACGATAGTCCCTTTCTAAAACCATGCTGATGTTTAAAGAACAACTTGTTAGTTTCCAAGTGATTTTCTACGTTTGAAAAGATTGTCTTCTAGTAGCTTACCTGGAACGCTTGTTAGTGATGTTGGCCGGTAATTGTTAACAGCGCTCTTATCGCCAGATTTAAAAAAAGGTATAACTTTACCGACCCTCCAGTCCCCTGTTAACTTCCCCTGTTGAGAGGGACTGTTGAAACAAGCGAGAAAGGACTGTACTAGAGGGTACTACTGTGTATTTTAAGATTTTTGAGTTTATACTGTCCATGCCGGAAGAAGTTGATATGTTGAGGTTGTTGATCAGCTCAGCAACGCCAGTGGTTGTTATATTGATAGGGGCCATGTATGGATAATCGAGTTCGATGCTTTCAAACACATTCTTGGAGCCTTCTGTGTTTACTTTTTGGCTCAGACTGGACACTTTGCTGTCATTGCTAAACTACACTCTTACTCTGAATGCTGCATAAGTGCCAGACTTGGGGAACATGTGCCCAAGGGATCTGCCTTTCCGACACTTGGCAGAATGCTGTAAAAATGGTGGCTGTGAACTTACTGTGGTGGAGGAAGAAAGCATTTATTTTCCATTTTTTATCTTCTGAGCTAAATGTCTCAGCAAATTGGCGCTGCATCATCCTGGACTGGGAACACTTGTTGCTGTGGTAGTGCAGTTGAACTCCGCAATAGCAAAAGCGAGAGACAATGGAACTCTCATTGCAATGAAATATTTTTGTATACCTGGTGAACACTCCTAGGATTCAATGCATTTCATACCTCACGACAACAAAGGGTCTCTAAACTGCACTCCTGCATCAGCGAAATCTGCCGGAGCATAAGACCCCATATTATCTACCCGTGTACTGCTAACAGAGTACAAAAAGTGCTCAAATGCATTTTTTGTTCTCCCCACCTGAATTTCATAAGATGCTGTCGCAGCACTTGTGATCCTGCCGCCATGTTTGTTTACGGAAACAGCAAAGCGCCGGAAGCGATCGCATGCGCCGGAAAGACGTCATTGCTGCCATCTTGATTGGCTGCTTGAAATGGCGTGGCCGCATCCCTCTGCTTACATGTGATGACGGTTTTTGTGTACCAAGTTTGCAGCTCGCTTAAAAAAAGGTGCAGCAACAAGGTCTCGTACACATTGCCCACTTGTCTGTGTCAGGATTGATCCCGGAACATGCTAGCTCAAACGATTGCCTTGCTGGCAATGAGGGTTTTAATTCCTTTCACTAATTCCCACACGGCCAGCACTTCTGTGATTGCAGTCCAAGCATGTGAGATTACTATAACATGTTTAGTGGAATTAATTTAGCAGCTACCCCTGAGGACTGTCTCCTTGTTCTGTCATTTGCTTATCTTTGTGACCTCATTGGGACAAAACCTTTGGCCACGTCTGTTGTACTCACTTGGTGGCCTTAATTTTAAGGATGCCAGGACCCCACATTAAACATCGGCAATGGTGGCCCCAACTGGCTCTGGCCACCACCTTTTGTCGTGTTTCACAACCAGATGCGGCAACATGTTTGTGTTGGACAGTGTTCCTGTGTATGCTTCCGCCGGGAGCAGTGTTGCAGAAAAGTCTGTCATGTTGTAGTTTGATTTTTTCTATGGGAGAGCCACTCCTTGTGTGCTTGTGTCAGGCTAACGAGTGTCAAAAGAAGGCTCCATTTTTTATTGTCGGTCGCTGCTGTTATAATGAGGCACAGAAAACACTTATTAATTGCGTACCCGAAGTGTAGCTCTTTGGAAATGGTGTGAATAAGTTAAATTGTGGGGTTCTTGCATACCATAGTGGGAGGCTGCGGAGATCACTCGGGTTCCTTTAGTGTGCTCCCAATGCACGTGCATTCCACCCCCGTCGGCGGACGGGATCAAACCCGCCACCTCGCTGCAACGCCAGACCCACTGGGCTGCTACTGTGGCAGACGCTGGATTATATTGAACTGTCTGCAAAAATGGTATTTTTAAGTGCCAGTGTTTTCATGTGTTGTGCTTCATTGACGTTTGTTTGAGAAGGGTTTGGGTGCGAGCTAGTTGGTACGGATCATTCGTTTTAAAACTACGCTAAAAAACACGGGACGAGCGCAGAAGCAATAGGGACAGCGCTCGTCCCGTGTTCTTTTTGCGCTGTTTTAAAATGAATGAGACATCTATTTAATTTTTTAAATAAGCACCATAATGTATAAACACTGTAACTAAATGTACAATTTAGAGGAAGAATGCTTGCGTTGGTGATCTCTGTGCTGGAAATGAGTCACATGCATTTCACTATCATCATCATCAGCCTATATTAATGTCCACTGCAGGACAAAGGCCTCTCCCTGCGATCTCCAATTACCCCTGTCTTGCGCTAGTTGATTTCAACTAGCGCCTGCAAATTTTCCAACTTCATCAACCCGCCTCTGCCGTCCTCGACTGCGCTTCCCTTCTCTTGGTATCCATTCTGTAACTCTAATGGTCCGATAGTGATGCAATGAACTGGCACAGTCATAGTTTTGCACAGTGCTGACGACGATTCTATATATCTAAATTACTGCAAACTTTAATACGACACCAATGGCATAAGTGAATACGGTCTTTCAAGCGTTGGGGCTCTCAGCAGCGCTGAAACCAGCACGGCATGGACAGGGCGGCTGTCTCTACTGAACTTTGGAATTCCACGGGAGAGCACTTGGTGGTGCATGGAAAACAGGCGGGCAACTCTGGCTTCCTCTGGGAGCTCTAGTGCTAGGCAAGTGCCACCGTGCGTGGTGAGAACGGCAAGGTGGCAGCGTGGCAGTAGGAACATTGCGGTGGCGACGGCAACACTGTGACGGGCATACTGGTACATGTTTTCCAATTGGATACTCTGCCACATGCTCATTGCACATAAGGATGACACTCGGGAAGTATTAACGAGATATTTTAACTCCTTTTATTTAACATTTTCATTCTTTGGGCTGCAGCTGCACTCCCCGTCGTGCAGGTAAGAAAAGGGGAATTTTGGCTGTTGTTGTTCCTCTCCCGTTGGCCAGGTACCTGGAGCTTCGGCCAGCTTACGAGAGCACCCAGGAGCGTCTGCGGCACTTGGAACGGGAGCTGTCCGAGGCACGGGCCGAGATTGAAAAGCAGGAGCGCTGGCACAGTGAGATGTACCTCAAGATGTACAGGTGAGACCCTGACCTGCCTGTCAGTCTTTGGCAGCGTGTAGCAGCCTCTGCTATATACAGTAGACTTGTGTTAATTTGACTCCGGTTAATTCGATTTTTCAGCTAATTCAATCCGCATTGAAGGTCCCGGTTGGAGCCTATACTTTTTTTTGTGGGACCAAATTTTGATTATTTTGATCCTGAAATTATCCTTCGTCGGATAATTTTAACTTGACTGGTAATCACTCACGCGCCCGAACCCCCGAGTGACCGCATTGGTGATGCCAATAGCAGCATCGTTTAGGGTACAGGGAATGCGACGAACGTGCCTCATCTCCCGTTGAAGGTGCCTAGGCCTGCCTCGGGAAGATATTAAATCGAAAACAGTAACTCAGTATGAATTATTACAGTATTTACAGAATCATTACAACCATGGAAGACAACAGGGCTTGGCAACATTGATGCCCCACTTTGTCTGATTGTAACATTCAAATGATAATTTACAGTCGACTTCCATTAATTCGATCCTCACAGGACCGACAAAATTGATCCAATTATCCAGCAGGTTGAATTAAACAACATGCATGTCAAAACACCACCGATTCATCTGGCAGTACTTACCAGTCTAATGCGCCCCTGAATCAAATGCACACTCACTTTCTATGTGTATAAAGTAGAAAGCTAACGTAGAAATTACAATGAAGCTGCTTAACAAAGTACAATTCTAGCGTGCACTGATTTTTTTAGCAGGAAAAGTATGTGTTGCACAATAGCACCCGGTTTCCTAAAGTAAGCTTCGCCGCAGTACACTTGTGTTATGCGGTAAAGCTTACGATTGTTGCGGAGTTGGTTTTAGTTTTGTATCCGATTTCACAGTTCACACAATTTTTGACGCACTTTTCCTGAAAACAAAAATGAAAAAAAAAGGTGTGCGTTAAAGTTGCATAAATGTCATAATCAGACATTGTGAGCTGCAGTTATTGCTTGAAAATCTTCCTAGCGCAGGCCGAAAATAAGCATTTCCGACAACAGGTGTTCAATGCATTCACTGTCCCCTAAGCTCCGCCGAGACAGATGGCGAAGGTCCATTTAGGATCGAAATAACAAAAGTTCTGGTCCATAGAAATGCATGGGCACTGGCCGGGATTAAAGAAAATCTCATTTACTGGAGTCAAGTTCACGGAAGTCTACTCTATTTTACATGTTAAGCTAACGGCAACGAGTCCGTCACATGTTCATGGTGTTCTGGAGAATCGCATGTGTCGCAGGACGAAGTCTCGGCATAGGCAACCAGCCTGTATGCGATTGTTGCGGACTTGTTTGATAGAGATGTTGTGGTTCTTCATAGGTAGTGTTAAAGTGATGATGATGGACATTAAGGAAATGAATTTCCATCCCCTGAAGGTAAAGTTCCATGATATATATATCTTTTTTTGTTTGCCAGAATAGGAGGCATGCCACGTTTTTCTTGCCAAAATATCGAATGTGCATTTCGTCTCTACTTTGTTTAGGAGTTCTGATGTCATTTTTACATTGTTTTTACTTGTTGCCTCATACTGGATCTGGCAGTAAAAGTTTCTACGACTGCCACATCTTTTGTATGTGCGAAATTAGACTGTAACATCACCTTAAATAAAGTTCGATTGGAGATGTGTGAGTTTCTATGCAAGGAACCAATGGCTGCACACAATTTAGTTGGAGAGGCAAGTTTGTTGCTGAAATACATAAAATGTTGCCAGCTACGGCGTCAAAGGCAATGAAGATTTGTCACAAAACTTTAGGTGCAACATCCTTGCTCAAACGGTTCTTACGTGCCGTGGCAGCAGCATTTGGATGGGGTTGGAACTGCAACATGCTCATAGGTTTCATCATCATAGTTATATTTTATGTCCACTGCAGGACAAAGGCCTCTCCCTGCGATCTACAATTACCCCTGTCTTGCGCTAGCCTATTCGAACTTGCGCCTGCACATTTCCTAAATTCATCATCCCACCTGTTTTTCTTCCGTCCTCGACTGCGTTTCCCTTCTCTTGGTATCCATTCTGTAACTCTAATGGTCCACCGGTTATCCATTCTACGCATTACATGGCCTGCCCAGCTCCATTCATTCCTCTTAATGTTAACTAGAATATTGTCTATCCCCATTTGCTCTCTTATCCACACCGCTATCGTCCTGTCTCTTAAAGTTAGGCCTAACATTTTTCGTTCCATTGCTCTTTGTGTGGTCCTTAACTTGTCGAGCTTATTTGTTAACCTCCAAGTTTCTGCCCCATATGTTAGCACCAGTATAATGCAATGATTGTACACTTTCCTTGTCAATGCCAGTGGTAAGCTCAAATTCAGGATTTGGTAATGCCTGCCGTATGTACTCCAACCCAATTTTATTCTTCTGCAAATTTCTTTCTCATAATCAGGGTCCCCTGATTATGAGAAGTCCCCAGGGTGCCCTGAGAGACGTTTCGCGTCGATGCAGTCTGGCTGGACGTCCGAGCTGCAGCCAAGGTTTAGCAGCCTAAAACTTGAAAATCTGCACTTGTTCAAAACTGCTAAAACTGCAGTGCCAGGTTCTTGCCTGGAAATCGAATTCCAGCATTTTATGTTTTCTCTGACAATAGCAGAATTTCCTATCCAGCTTTGCTTGCGCTGCTCAGAACTGTATTTGAAGCGTACATTACAGCTGAAATAAGCGACATTGATATCCTCTAGCACACTTCTTGTCTGCACTGTGCACAGACGATGATGCGTGCAGGAGCACTGTTCTACTGACAGTGGCACCTTTTTTGTGCCATGATGCAGAGAAGTGGGCAACTATGCCCCCTCTAGACACCACGGTGGCTATGGCTGCCAGCGGAGTGGCGTTTAAAGAGTGCTGGTTCGAGGCTGCGGGCGTGGCTGTTTGGATTAACACTGTTTCGGACCTGCGGTCATAGAAAAAAGGTCTGAAAGATTAGATGGTGAAGGGTTTCGGTATCAGGAATTTTCGACGTCCACATGGTGGTACTGCGAAGGCATCCAAATTATCAGGCATGTCCAAAAAATTTGTTGTTGACTGTAATCACACGCCTGCAGGAGAGCAATGCAGGCGTGCATCTCGCGGTAGCACTTTGAGTGATAGTAAAGTTTACGTGACGCACTTAACGGAAAACGAAATCCGCAAGAATGCCGATTATAAAGTGTGCAAGCATGGGTGGGAGCATGCGACAATAAGCTAGGGGAAGCGGAAATAGTCTCAAGCTATTGTGGTGGGGAGCACCATAGAGCGAAGCGATAAATCAGTTTTGATGGCATTCGAAGGGCGGCAGCACAATAAAAACTTTCTCTACATGTCATGGAAGGTTGAAACACCTGTGGAGCAACGTTAGGTGGTGCTTCTTTCCAAAAAAGCACCTTCTTTCACACGTTCAGTCAGCGCCGTACGAGTGCAGTTTTGACCCTCAAGAGGTTGAGACAAACTCTCTGATTAAAGCTTGGGGACTTGGCAAGACCATTCCTTGAAGTTTGAGTCTACTTTGTGTTGTTCCGAACAGTTGCCTTCTCGTGTTTTTGTAGGAAGGGCCAGGAAGCAGCACAGTTTGAGCGAAATGAGGAACTGCAGCATCGTCGTGCCGAGGCCCCCAGTCCGTCGGCACTGCCGGCTTTCCGGGGGGCGCCTGGCACCGAGCGGCAGGCAGAGTACACGCTGCGCTTCCTCAAGGACGCCGTGTACTACTTCCTGACGGACCGGTCTGATTGCCGGGGACACCTAAGCGCCATCCAGTCCATCCTGGGCTTCTCGGAGGCCGAGCGCGCAGCTGTTGCCAAGGCATGGCGGCACAGGGGGCGCCTCTGAACTGCGCTGCCGAGGTGTGTTCTTGGGAGTGCAGGTACCCTGGGGCACGATCGCAAGTGCACGGTAGCAGTAGGAGCGCCATTGTCAGAGCTTGTTCCAACTGCATTCTAATGCTCCAGCATTTCCAGGCGTGGCTTTCACATTTTCAGTGCTGGCCGAGCCTCATGAAATGCACAGTGCTTGAATGACTTGCGCATCGAAGGATTTGGAGTACCATTTTGTGTGAGGGGCAGTGAAAATAGCAGCTGGTCGGGAATCATATGGAGAGGATGTGTTTACAAAGATGTTCCTCAGAATCAAATGGCTGGCTCATGTCACATGTCAGGAAGAAGGATCACAAACAGCTTGACCATTTAATTTTAAGATTACACCTTGATTCTGAAAGCAACAGGAGTCTTTAGTTATGCCATGCATTTAGGATGCCCCTTGGGATATGCCAAAGAGACTGCTCTTTTATTCAATTGGTGGGAAGCCGTCACAATGCACGTCTTCAGTTAGTGTACTGTTGTGCTCTGTTTGTTGTTGTTGGTTGGCACATCGAACTGCTACTTGGCAGTTATTCAGCTTGGCCTCGTCTTTTGCTTATACTCAAACTGAAGTACGGATAGCCATTGCAGGAGAGCCACATTTCACAAACAGTTGAGCCTGTGCGTTGTCTACACCTACTCATTTAGGTGACTGTAATATCAAGGCTATGAAGTGATTAGCAGTGCTAGAACAAGGAATGTTGCTGAAGCCAACATTGCAACACAAGGGTTTTTCTTTATCGAGGCAGCAACTCGTATTTTTTTCCCTGCTTGTTTGTTATTAGTCTTCATAAAGCAGTGCTTGAAATATGTGATCGTTTAGAAAGTCTGTTATTGTTGGCTGTATGATCTGGCTGTATTCTGAAGTAGGGTCAGAGCTTAACTCTCGGAAATGCGTATCATTACTGAGCTGTCAGTGAGCTGCTTGTCGAAATGTTGCCTTCAGTGACATTCCTTGTTTTAGCGCTCTTAGCTACTTAATTAAAGCCTCCATTTTCCTGTAAACCTGTCTCTTCTATTCGATCAAGGCATTTGATGCAAGCAACTCTGCAGACAAAATTCTGAGCCTGAAGCTGTCGTGACTCTCGTAGTGCATGCATCTATGCATTCTTTTTACTAGCAGAGTACAAACATGCACGTAAGGAGGTATGCATCCACTGTGCGTGCGCAGCATGGTTGCCTTTAATACTCATGTCTTTCTGCATTTTCTCTTGTTCGACATGTATGCAGGTGCGTAAGCTGTGATCGAGTTGAGTTCCAGAGAATCCTTGAAACTTCCACTTGCTAGAGTTGCCTCTCATGCAACGAGTTATGCTTAATTCTTTTTGAAGGAAACAATGCCTTCATGGTGGTTCGTTCTTTATTCCAATTGGGCCATATTGAGTGTTAAAACGAATGCTACACCCAATCAGCCTTTCCGGTCAACCACTCTTTGCAAACTGTGTTTTTAGGGGCCTCTCTCGCCCTTTGTTTTCAGCCTTTCAATAGCCCAATTGCCTGACATTGAATGTCTTAAAAGGCCCACCACAGCCCTGAACATTTCAAAGCCAGGTGCGTACAGCCACAGCCCAATAACTCGGACTCTGTAGGGAGTGCCAAAATAATTGGGAGTCTGAAATAACGTACTCACCAGAACATAAGCATTTTTATTTTAAAAGCTACCAAAAAATAATGGGCATGCTGCATGCACCCTGTTCAATCTGTATTCAGGCCATTATGATGATTTAGCTACAGACCAAATTTCCATTTCCTGTTAACTTTAAACAGACTTCATTGATTGTATGGCACTTCGCTCACTTCATCAATACAAACACAAACTCGTTAGCACAAACATCAACAGTGGAGCTGATGGGTGTGGCCAGCAGAACTTTCACGAGAATGACAGTAAAGAAAATGACGAGGGACGAGTAAGAAAATGGGACGGAAATGTAAAGAAAAGGACTAGGGGGATGAGTCCAAATGATCCTATGTCCCGAATTAATGAGGGTCGAATTAACAAGGTTTTACGTTAGTATCTTGTGGGGGTATGCTCTGCGTGAGGCTAACGCTGAAGGCAAGCTCCGGATCTAGCCACACACAGTTGTTCCGTCGTACTCCCCAACCCATAGCGCGTGCAATTGCAGCTACATAGGGTTCGGGTGAATAAGGCAACGAGCGAGTCAACTCGCCAACGTTTATTGCTGCGGGCAATAAGGCACACTTGCAGAGGGAAGTCCACTCTGTATAATAAGTAATAAATAGGCTTGCCTCGTTGCGTGTGATAGTCACGCAAGCGAGGTCACTCACGGGTTGTGGCAGGTAAATCTGTTTCGGCAGCCTCGAGGTCGGGGCGCCAGAGAGAGCAGGTCTCCTGCAGTGGCGCTCTTTTATGCCTTTTTACCTTTTGCGAGGAGAATGTCCTCCTCGCACATCAGATACCTTCCCTTCTCCCGCGAGGGTATGCACGTCGCGAGAAGTGAGCGAGAACTGGGAGAGGGCAAAGGGCTTCTCTATCGTGTCTACGCTGGCTCCCGGAATGGACACAGAAAGACATGAAAGGACAGCGCCCGCCCTGTCATGTCTTCCTGTGTCTTCGTCATAAAAAATAGCGCTGGATTACTTTCTTAAAGAAGAACAAATGATGCATCACCAACTAGCCTCGCAGCGTGTTTTGTTGAGCGAACTCATTACTTTTGCATCATTTTAAACGCATGCGCAGGGCTCGTTCTCCAAACACAACAATATGTGAACCTGGCGAAGGGGCTGTTTCTTTCTTCCATTACTGTCATGGTCGTAGCCTTTCAGCTCATTTAGAAGCTGGACAGTTGGCCAGACATTCAGGCTTGAACAGCATCACGAGTATCGAATAACAAAGGTGTTTTGCTTACTCAATTAGACTCTACACAACCATTCTGTCTTATTACATTTAAAAATAAGAAAATGTTCAGTATGATACTAGATAGCTGAAGGCCATCTTTTAAAATGTACATATTCGACTTGATTCACCAATTTCATTGCTTGAACACCTTTAGCTTTGAGACATTCTCAAACCCCTTGTATTGTGCAGCCCTGTTATTATTTGAAGGGACACCAACATCCTTTTGTCTGTTCTCTGCCCACTTGTGTGGTGTCCACCAAGACAAGGCCAGCTGCCAGTCTTTTGTATAGTGAGGGAAATTATCAGCAACATGGAAGGTTTACCTCCGATGCTCCAATGTAAATGCCATGCACTTCAATAAATTTGATGAGGCTTTCTGAACCTAAAAGACAAAGTTAATCTGCAGCGACTGTAGGGAGCCAATTGTTTATTTGGCCATCACTGTTCTTGCAAAAAACTCACTAAGTTGCAAAAATCACAAAGCTTAAGAAAACTGAAGCATCACATTTACAACTCTGCAAATTGGCCATAAAAAATATCACAGTTCTTCGAACTGCACCTATTAAATCTCGAATTAAACGAGAGGCAGAAAAAACTCCGTTGATGCGTTGGGTTGCCTGGTTCGCCCCCCGATTGAGTGTGCACACCCCTTTTATAGGTGCAAAGTAGTTTGAAAGTAACGTAGAAATTGCATTAGAGCTCCCAGATGTTCCTTCGTGGGGCTCAGTTATGAGGATGCCGAGGCTCGCTGCAGGCCTAAGAGCGGCGCTCTAAACTCGTTAAGATCGTTACTTTGTTTAGGAACTTTATCACCATTTCTACATTAGACAAATGGAAAGTGGTCGTCCATATGATTCGGGAGCAGCTTAGAATCGGGCAAATACTGGAAAATGAATCAGTGGTGTGTTGGTGGCGTTTTTTCTGCATCTCGTTTAATTTGACCCACCGGATAATTGAATCAGTTTCGTCGGTCCTGTCAGGGTGGAATTAACGTCTGTTTTTAATGCATTAGCATTAGGAGTGATGTGTGGGAAGCGGGTCATGTGGTGGAGGTAGAGAGGGTGACAGTGCACTTCACTGCTCGTAAAGGTGTTCAGTGAGCCCCTGAATGTGGTCAAGGCACCTCAAGGAATCATAAGCATTTCTCTCGCATTTACCACTAAATCCCCACTGAATGTTTTGTGCATAGTTGTGGATATTTCAAGATTGTGCTTCAATTTTCTTTAAACTTGCCATTCTTGTACAATTTTGAGAAAAACAAGAGGCCCGAGATCATAATTCTGCTTTCTACAGTCAGTAAAATTCTGCTTTTTCTTTAAATGCAACAAATGTTATTCTAATCGGTACAGTGGCTGTCTAATCGTGACATTTTTGTGTCTCACATGCATTTGAATAGGGAGACTAGAATGGGCTCCAAAGTGAAGCATCCTCTTAAAATGTCAAATGATGGACGCTTCCAAAATGGCGAGTGCAGACAAAAGGTGGAAGATGGCACGTGTGTTACTTAAGCAGCTTCATACTGTGTTCTTCGAGTCCACTTTAATCTTTATAATTATTTTTACATTGGCTGATTGCAGATGTGGCAAAAATTAATGTTTAAAATTTGTGGGTATTAGAGGAAATGGTCGCTTGTTAATTTCTGAAAAAAAAATCAATACTACAAAATGTGTTGCATTACGTTTAAAACAAAGTTATGTAGATCACGTGTGTGCAAAAAAAAGGAGCCATATACGAAAAAAAGAACAAAAAAAAAAGGAACGCAATGTACAATGTCGTGCAGTGATACAGTGCAATGTCATCAGTGTTAAGGTTTGTCAACAAAACAAAGTTCACACCTTCAGCTGCAATGTCCTCTTCTGTCAAGTGATGTTTTTCTGCCGATTTCATCTCTTGATACTCTTACTTTCCTGGTCAGAATAAGCAAATTTTAGCTTCAGATTTGCTAACATAAACAAGCGCAGTTTTAAAAAAGTATGAGGTTTTATACATGGTACTCTGCCATGTCTGCAGCTGTGGTGCTTTGTGGTATGTATCTACTGTCGTGTGGTATGATGGCATTTAGGCCCGCAAAGGCGCTTTTGCCTTGTGTACATTTGGTGTATGCTGTGATCTGGTACATATCTAGACTGGCAGAGACTAACATATCAGACTGGCGTTACTCTTGGGGCCTGCAAACAACCAGAGTTTGTTGTGGAGGCCTCTAGGTTTAACATTCCAGTAAATGCAACGAAATGTTGGGCCACTTAAAAAGCCTATTTGTGGATAATTTTACATATGAAATACAAGTGGATGCGTCATGAGACACTCACAATAGCAGACACTTTTGATTCCAAAACTGAATAGTAGGGGTGTGCAAATACTTTAATATTCGATTTTGAATCAAATAGCAAACGTTCAAATAATCCAACTTGCGAATCGAATGTCTAGTATTCGATTTCTCGAATGTGTATTTTGGTTTTTGATTATTTGGTATATTCGATAAATGACTGAGCCGTGGTCGATGCCTTGACGCACACAGTTCCCACGGTGCTCAACCTCTGTCGGTATGAGGTTCGACCAGGTCGACTGGTTCAATCGAAACGATTAATGCTACACGAACAGAGGGGACAACAAAATCGGCGCTTGTGGAAAGAGTGGAAGCATGTGTAAAGATCAGACTGATTAGCCACCAGAAGACATGCTGATCTTATTGGATGTGCAAGTTTAGTGTGCGCAGTTCGGAGCTTTCTGCCTGCATGCGAGCACACAGACGAACTTGGCACCTGTGCTCGCGGTAGATGCCGGGTGGTCAACCGCGGACCCGAACACCACTTCTATGGCTGTCAATCTAACTCGTACGCACGATCTCCCGACCGATCACTATTGAGCCACCCATAGGAACTTATTAGTGAAAAGCTTTCCATGACAGTCTGCAGTCCGTTATCACCTCAGCTATTAGCAAATTTTCATCGTTGCCACTCCATTGGCCATACTATATAGCCCATTAGGCCTAATCGAGCTTCGTCATCGGGTGTCAGCGACTGAAGTTACGGTTTCGTATTGAATCAAAGCATATCTATTCACAGCAATCGCATGACCGTCAGAGAGCCACCAAACTGCCTCATCAATGAAATCAAGTGTACGGTATGACCATTGCTCACGGCTGCCGTCTTTCCGAACACCATTCGTAGGCACTCGTCGGTCTCTTTTCGTAGCTTCGAGTGGCCCGTCATAAGGCTAGCTCTACATTTACGTGGTGGGCAAGACAATATAATGTGACTAGCGCGCTGACCCTTGGCTTGCAGATGCATTTATATGGACAGAAAAGGGGGGGTCCTCCCAATTATAGAAATATTTACTGTTGGTGCCGACCGCGGTCAACCCGTGCAGTGCTGATTGACATGATGCGCATTCCCCACTTTTGTCAGTCGTGCAGATTGCCCTTAACGAGCTGACAATAACCCACAGGAACCGCCTGCCATAAAGGTGGAAAAAACTCTCCTGTTTTCCAAAGATTTGAAGAGCAAAACTTTCTAAGCAATAGATGAGTGTGGCCCACTGTTAAACTGAAGACCCCGTTATTATCTAGGACGACTTGGCTATTTCTTCAGCTAGCTTCAGTGGGAAAAAAGCACTTGATTCTGTTTGACAGACATTCTATCGATAAAAAGTATTTTCCAGACCTTATCAGTGCTGAAATAGTGATTTTGGTGTTCCCTTTCGTACGAGTCGACCATCTCGAATCCTAGGTACATAAGCTTTTTTTTTTCTTGATTCGATTCGAAATCTACTATTCGGTATTTGCATGCTCCTATGAAATCATTGTCTGCCGGAAGTGAAGCATAACTCGGATTGTGCAGCTTGTTGACTTCAGAGATTAGTTGCTGCCCGCAGCATGTTGAAAAAATCTGCTAACGAGCAGGTGCACACGTCATCTGCTTAGGTGCTTTTTAGAGGCTATTACTTTAATAAGAAAATTAGACAGGTACAAGCCTTGCAGCTTTGCCAAGGTTGCCAGTTTAGCCAAAGTGAAATTTCATTGTGGTTGGCCTTGAATAGATAACTGCCCCATTATCAGCCTCATTTTTCATGATGTACTGTGGTGTGACACACGTGATAGAACAGGAAGGTGATGCGAAGACGAAGCACTTGTTCTTGTGTAGCATCTACCACTCTACAGTATGTCATGTTCAATCATTACCGACTAACCCAATTTTGTTATGCTAATTTTCTACATAGAAGTGTTGAGGCTATGACGGAATGAATACTGATGACACTGTTCCCATAACATTTGACAACACTAGCACAGCTGTGATACTTAGTGACCCAGCTGGTCTCAGAGTGACCAAAAAAGCATGTCTGGGGATTATGGTGGTAATGAAAAGATTGTGCATAATGTTGACTGTTCAGCTGCCAAGTCTGGTTTGAAATCAAGCTCAGAATACTAGATGAAGAAATTATCTGTGGTTAAACTTGAGTACAACTGTTGTTGCCATTGAAGTGATCAAACGTTGCTATGCATAGCATCGCTGTTATTAAACATGTCATGCCTTGCTTTTTTTATGTGTGTCTGTTATATTTTATTAACGTCTGGGCTCTTTTTTCAGTTTGCACTGCAATATGCGAACTGTCATGCTGGTGCTATGTTTTTCTCCATTGACTGGGACAGCAGTTGTCGTCACTGCATCCGCAAGTCGTCTTTGACACATGATGCACTGCAATCACTCAGTGGCTGTGGTGTTGAGCACAAGGAGGTCACAGGTTTCATTCCCAGCTGGGGACAGTTTGACTGGGTGCCGCTAAGCTCATGTGCCGAGCTGCTTAGGATGCACGTTGTTAAGCTGGGGTGGTAAAACATTAATCTGGAACCCGCCTCTGGGATCCCAACAATCAGTCAACCAGTTACTGTGCAACCTCACTATAGTGCAGTTGGAAAAGGGGGGCTGAAATTGCTTTGTTATAACCATTATAATTCATTATAACCATTGTCTGCCCTCACAGCCGACATTGTCGGCCAGGGGACGAGGGTTGCTACCGAGCAAGCCAAAGCTGATGTGACAATTCTGCATGACTACGAAAGACATGCAGAAGAACACATACCGATCGGTTTGTTCTTCTGACAAGCAATTTATCCTTCCGAATTGCAGTACATGCCGTGCAATCTGACCACGACTGCAGTGAACTGCTGCACAATCAAGACAATGGGCTTCATGTCCTGCTCTCATGTCCTCAAATGTCTCATGTCCTCAGCCATCGGAGTGCTGTGAGCATCTGCTTTCATACAACGCTCATTCGGTACACAAGTCGGCAAACAGATGCTACTAAACAACCGCAAGATCTTTGTAATGAGATTTATCAAAGCTGAAAGCATAAAGGCTTAGGTGCTTTATACATACATGCAGCACTTAATTGCAGCAGTGGCTAGGGGTCAGATGGCATAGCATGCACTGCAAGCCATGTGCTCGGCTATTTGATTCTGGAACCTAACATTACAGCGCTCACTCAAAGGGCTGTATACAGCACAACTTGGTGGCAGTGGGAGCAGACACAGTTGCTGCTGGCAGTTCATTATAAACTGTCAGTTCTATGACAGTTCAATCTTCATTATGATTTAAGAAAAGGTTTTTCTGTCCTCGCTAGAGCTGAAAATTGGTGGGATTGGTATGGCATACTTGCATACTTTTGTGCCATGGAAAGTGCATTGAATTACGTAACACAAAAGGAGAGGGACATCTTAGGAAAAAATGTGGGACATCGAGGAAAGAATTTGAGCTCGCCCGTTTAGTGCCTCGCACGTGTTTCGTTTTCAAGCTGCTGAACGTATCCCAGATGTGCACTGCAGGCCATGTTGGCGGCTCCCTTGGTCTTTTTTCTGCGTGAATTGCTTCATCCTCTTACCACATGCATAGTATGTGTGCACCTGACCATCCCAGTAGTCACCTTTTTTTGGGGAATGCTAAGGATGATGTAATTGCGGAATTTTAGTTTTTAGTGCACATTAATTAGCTCGGTGGCTCCTTATGAAAGCAGCCCTTTTGTGCCATGGACGAGCTGGGTTTGTCCACTCATTTCTGTTAAAAATTGCCATGGTTTCACCTCAGTGGTTTGTCATGCACATAGTTCTTAGGGCAGCACAAGCAGGTACAGTGTAGACCGCTTATAACGTAAGTTGCCGGAGTCGCGAATATCCGCACTATAAGCGGTACTGCACTATAACCAAAGCAGCAATTTTCAAGGCCCGCACATATGCAAAACATGTGCACCGAGCCGCCACGCGTATGCGACAGTCGAGGAATGAGGCTAGAATGTTTGCATTCAATGTACAGTTGAATCTCGTTAATTCGAACCAAATCACGCGGCGGCGCCTCCGACCGGCATTGCTCCGGCACCGCCATAGAGTAAAAGCTTAGGAGAGACCCCTCAATATCACGCGCGAACAAACAAAAAGAAAAAACTACAAAAAACGCGGCGGAACTTTCACCCTCTCTCATATGGCAAGGTCACCGATTCTGCGTTGCGCCGGAACATGCGTGTACGTGCTGACGTCTGAGCCATGCTACCGTAGCCACGTGTAGAAAATGGCCGTAAACCCTTCTTTCTCCTTTATGCTTCCTCTACTTTCTAGTCGCGTGTTGACCTTGCACGCTGCGGCTACGGCGCAGAGGGAAGCGGCGGCGCTGTCTCAGGCCAGCCAATGAAACTGCCCATGCCGGCAAACGCCTGCTTCCCGACAATGGCAGCAAACGAAACTTCGGGGAGCTGGCACCGGGCCGGCTGGAGCGGCGGCGCCTGCACGGCGGCGCGTGCGCATGGTGACAGTCGAAAGTGAGGGAGCTACGAGGGATGGCGAAGGGAGCCACCGAAGCGGCGGAGTTGCCGGGGCGAAATCCACTTCCCTGCCGCCCTCCTCCCTCACATTCCACGGTCTCCGTGTGTGCCCTTCACCGTGCCGTCCCGGTGCCGCCCGCTCCCTGAAGTTTTGTTTACTGCCGTTATCGTGAAGCGGCGTTGGCCGGCGTTGGCCGGCGTTGGCAGTTTCATGGCCCTCGCTCGCTATGCGCGCCGTGATATTTCACTCGCACTCAAGATTCTGGTTTCAGCCTCACTGGCTGTCCATTCGCACCACGTGCCCTTCTCCTCCACTTCGTCTCTCTTTCTTCCTCGAGCACTCCTTGGGGCACCCGATTGAGGGGAGCGTTCGCCGGCTCCGCTGACTTTCCTACTCCCAGGCAGCCGCACTGTAACCGGTATTTCGTTTCCCGCAACTGCACTATAAGCGATACGTGTATACATGGAGTGCTATGGGAAAATTAACGGGAGTCTGAAAAGACCGCACTATATACGGTCCTGCAGTATATGCGGTTACGTTATAAGTGGTCTATACTGTACAAGTTTATTCTGGCAGAGGAAGTCACGTATTGGCCAACTGGGGTCTCCAAAAAAATTTGTCCAAAATTGGGCATTTACGTCCCACATGGCTATGAGAGAGAGACGCCATAGTGGGTGGCTCTCTGTATTGGGTTCTTTCCCAAAACATGGCACGCGGGCGCCTTGCTCTGACACGGAGCATAGAAAGTGCCGAGTATGCAAGATGGTATGGTTGTAAGGTAATTGGCATTTAGTCATAATTACTAAAGAGAAATGGCACACCTTTGGTCGAGTGGAGCAGTCAATCACAGCCCAAAAGTCAGTCGCACCTGAACAACTCTTCACTATCTTAGGTTGACAGGTAACCAAATGTCGCCATTGTCGTTAGTGGTGTCGTGCAGTTAACTGCTTTGTGCTGCAAATGACGTAAGGAGGGTGTCCTTAAGCCGCATTGTGTTCTCACCTGCCAGAGCTGGGAACTGAGCCTGCGACCTTGTGCGCAGTGATAAAATGCCGTAGCCATGGAGCAGTGGGCGTTTAAGCGAGTAGCATGATGTCGAGGCAACTAACAATGTCTATGTAATAGGTGCCTATACGTAGGTATGCTAAACCAAGACGACCACATTTCCATTCTAATACTGGCTCTGCAATGTGGCAGCCACTTTTTCTATTCTCTTTTCTAGCAATTCCATGATGCACTTCAATAGAAGACAGAGCTTTTGAAGCTGCTTAATGTTTGTAACTTTAGTTTGTAATGAATCATTTATGAACAGCCTGTGGTTGTTTTGTAGTTCTGTAACATGCTCCAGACTGGGCTTCTATGTGCTGTGGAATTATGGTGCGATGTCGCCTTCTGTCTGCACCCTGTAGCACCCGCATTTGCTATGATGCCAGGAGGCGCTCACACACCTAAATGAGCTTTAGAGGCTACATTTTTTTACTGTGGTGACACGTTATGAACTTTATAATCAGTCACTCTAATGTGTTCTGTGGCTGTACTGCTTATATAGGCCCATGCTTGTATCTGTCATGCAAAAAAAAGTTATCGGTACCCACGCACCTGCATGAAGACTTACGTTGTGCACTGCTGCTAGAGAACTTCTGGCAGCTTATTCAAAGTTTTTAAATCATTTTTACATTTTCATTTTTGTTGCTTTATTTTGAGCTTAGGGAAACACATTGCATAATGTGTATTTCATTTTCAGATGTTTATGTTCAGTTAAAGCGGTGTAGCTATCTATACTTATGTATGCAAATGGGTCGCTTTTATATTTCAACGTCACATAAAAGCTGGGAGATGTGTGCAGCTTGATCATAGTGGGTCATTGCTCGTTGCACAGTTTTGATTTGTGCGTGCTTTTTATTTGCACTTGATGGTGCTAGATTGCGCATTCCACAAACTCATGTGTGATATGGGAGAGGGAAAGTATATATATATATATATTATCACAATTAAGATGAGCATGTCTATTTTTGCTGCTCGAATGACGCGGTGCTGGGCTGTGGTGATTGAGCATTGGGCATATGTATGTCACTCGTCATGTCATTGCTCTCACTGTGTTTCTACAGCTGCTGTACTATTTATTCCGAGTGATTCAACTCAGTTTCTGTGATGCATTGTCTGAAAAATCTGAGATGCACAGTAGGGTCTGCTCGCTGTTGGTTGGCATCATTGTGGAACCTAGTCATTCTAGGTAAGGCTAGTGTGGGCGAACATATTGAGCTGGCTCTGCTAATCCAGACTCTGCAACGTTCTTCCAAAAGACACAGTGATGCTCAGACAACAATTGGTTAGACTTGTCTGTGTGAGACAGTTTCTTGGAAGCACTGCTGAAGCGTGACTGGTTGGCACATCACCAAAACTTTCTTTATTGCTTTTGTCACCAAAGACCGCACTGGTTGTAGTAGCAGAGGTCATACATGATGAACCTGCATAGAAATGAGCTGGCACGTCCATACTTTTTTTTTTTTCTTCAGGAATTGGCACCATCTGATGATAATAATGGCACATGCAGGCCTCATCCTGAACAGCAGATACAAAGGCCATGATTGCCAATGTTGTGCGCTGGTTAAAAAAAAAGAAAAGTGGCATTGGTGAAAGTAGCAAATGGGCTGCAAATGCTAAAACAAAAATCAAAAAGCAGTTGCAACCTGTTCATTCTGTAAAGCAGCTGCTACTCATGTTGTATATACCACCTTCATTGAACGGGAAGAGCAAAAACATTTTAAGACAGTGCAGATAGTAATGTTTTTCTTGCAGCAGTGTATCACTAGCAACAAATTGGTTCTTTAAGGTAATAAAGTGAAGTGAAGTGAATGTCAGTAAATGCATGATAGTGACTTATTAACTAGTTAGGTGGCCATAACTTGCTGATTAACTCTTAATTTATTACATTCAGATCTATATTGTAGGCACATACATCCCTGCAGAGAAATTCTTTGGTATTCCACATAATATTTTCCTGTAAAGTTGTAAACACAGGACAGTGCCACCTTTGTATTTTGTGACGTAGCTTGATGACAAATTCACCTCAAGGCTGATGCTTATCCTGAGCGTTAACTAGTTTCACTTCAGCACTTGCAGTATGTGTGGTAAAGTAACGAAATGTTAATTAGCAATTTTTAGTTACATTATTTGTTTACGAGTGTTGTCGGATGCCAGTATGTCAAAAGAAAGCGTTAGTATCCCCACTGTAGTGCTTTTGGCTCTTTCCATTTGAAGCAGGCAGTGCAAGACATAATTGCCACTGAAAGGACATGCACGAATTTAACTTTTAGTCCTAAATGGCATTTTAAGGCTCCCGTCACTGAGTAGCACAATAAAAAAAAAAAAAGAAATTGAGCGTAGAATCTCTTGCATTGGTATTCCTCACATTCAGGTTAGCCTTACTTCTTTCCAATTAATAGGTGCAGAGCTCAGGGCCTCACAGGTCGTGACACACAAGCACTACAAAATGTGCCTCCTTGTCTACTCTTAAAATGACTAAACTGTTGTCCCTACATATGGTCTTTCACATTGCTGACATGCCACAGGCCTTGAGAAGCTCTTCTGAGGGCTGTCGGCACCATACAGCAAACATCTCTCCTGTGCGGCCTTCTTTGCCAATGGCTTGTGAACAGGCACATGGCAGCTTCAAGTTAGTCACTCTGTTGTCACGATTGTTTTCCTTTGTGTGTTCATGTGCGTCCTTTGAGCAGCAGTCATGTCTTGCAGCAACTAGGCCAAGACTCCTGGTACAGAATGCCTGCACAGTTGCATCTTATTTCTAGCTCTGTGCACTTAGGGTCTTGTAGTGGCCCACCTTGCTGAACCACGAACCCAGCGTGTCCGAGAAGTGCACTCTTGTTTCCTCCTGAGGGCGTGCAGTCACAATTTACATTATCTCTTGCTGCACTTTTCTTAGCCTCTGCTATTTTATAGGGTGCATGTGTGATATTTTTATCCTGTTGTCTTGTTCTTCATTGCTATGTAAATAGCGTTTCCACATTTTTCATGCTGTTGTCTTTTGATCACTTTCATTTAGAATTGAGCTGTTTACAAGGGTTCAGCTTTGCTGTTATTAGTGACCTTTCATGCTCCACCTGAATCCGTAAACTGTTGGGAACCACATACACAAGCATTGCAATGCGGGTTAATACAATGTACCATTGTGTTTATGTACGATTTTATGTCGTTTAGAGAATAAACACTGTCATGCTTAAAAATTGTGTGGAACTGTTGTACGATTTCCCGAGAGAGAAAAGAGACCCGTCTTATTTAAAAACATTGTTTAAGTGTTCCTGTTCCCTCCAACAGGAAAGCCCCATAAACTAACTAGGGTACTTGTAAAAAAAATTATCGGGTGGGCTCTGTTGAAGTTTCAACCGCAGACGTCAAACGTCTTGTGCATGCTGCCTAGGGTGTACGGGCACTAAGGCGTTGAAGTGGTATGACCATATATACACACAGGTGGCATTTATTCAAGCATTACAACACGCTTAGCTTATGATACAGGTAGTGGGGGTCCTGCGGTCTAATCTTGCAATCATGCTCATTCATAGTGGGCACGCCATAGTCAAAGGTTGTGGGTGCGATTCTGTATCGATTCTGTCTTGCTACCCGAGTCTCTTCACTCTATTTCTGGACCCTGCGAGTCAAACGCACCATAGCTGAGCAACTCGTTGTGACACTTGTAAGCCTTATGACGCCAACAGATAATGAAGCACTGCTCTGTGTAGGGGCAGGCAAGCTTGGATAACATTTATGCCCAAGCAGACAGTGACAGAATGGAGATGTAGACACCACACTGCCATCAAAAGTTTCATACAAGCTTAAAGCAACAATCTGAACATTTGTCCACAGCAGGCTACCCAAAAACCTTGCGGGTATCTGTAGCAGAGGGTTTCCTACTGACGAATCAAAATATGGAAAATGAACAGGTGCCAGAACGAAAGACTGCCATCGTGCTTCACCTACGTAGGACGTTAAGAAGATTGCCAGTCGGGTAGTTTTCTCAGCACCTCATAAACTGAGCAAAGTGTGTTGGTTGACAAACCCTTGATGCAAAACTGTCCCTGGTTGTACGAAGAGGGATTGAAACTATTTCGTTGATTGCTGAGAGGCAGTATGAACTGCCATTGTCATGTGGACTGAAATACAGAGGACAAACGGGTCGGTGCCTTGCCACTTAAGAGAACGTAGCTTAAATTAACATAAAGAATTACTGCAACAGTCATCTCTTTTCATTGTCAAGAGTGCGGATGTGCAACTTTGTTTAATGATTGTGTTACATTGACGGCGGTCACGCCGCCTCTGACAAGAAGTGGTCCATGTCACCATGCAGAACCACCACGTTTATTTCCATAGCGAATATATACTAAAAGAAAAGAGGGAAAGGGCAGGGGAAAAGCAAAGGGAGAGAATGGCGCATGCGCGGTCCACACTTGCGCTTATCACGAGAAGCGTGTACACTGTAACACTTCTTCCGTCTTAGTAACCATAACGGTCAACCGGTTTTCGTGTTCTTGTAGACCGTTGTAGTAAGAGTCCTGCTCTGTAGACAAGTCTACGACAGTCCCTGTAGACGAGTCCTCTGCGTCTTCCGTTGTCACCGTGTTGTCTGGTAGTGCTGGTCCCCCGGTATCATCACCATTCGAGAAAACATCCTTGCTGCACTTCTGTACTTGATCCAGATAGTGACGGACCAGTCCAGCATCGGTCTCCACTTCCAACATGCGAGCACTGGTCGTGGCCTTCACCCTTCCCGGCGTCCATTTGTCCCCAGTGCCATAGTTCCGCACGTAAACTTATTCCCCCGGAGCGAAGTTCCAGCTGGCGTCTTCAGTAGATTCGCCTGGGACGATGTGGTGGTTCCTGGATGGAAAAGTCAAATCCAGTCTCATGCGTAAACGGTAGCCCAAAAGCCTCTCGGAAGGGGAAAGTCCGGATTGTTGCGGAGTATTTCTATAGTTGCACAAAACGTGGGCTAGAGAAGTCACTAGTTCGGCGCTTCCGCTCTTCTTTAACCCGTCCTTGACCGTCCGCACAGCGCGCTCAGCCAACCCATTGCTCTGTGGGTGATGTGGGGCTGTTCTAGTATGTACGATGCCGTTCAGTTGTGTGAACTGACGGAATTCCCAGCCCGTGAAAGGCGTTTCATTATCCAACACCACTGTGCGTGGTATACCGAACTGGTAGAACATTGTTCTCAGAACTTTGACGGTGCTGCAGGAATTAGCATGCGCTACAGGAACAGCCTCAATCCATTTACTGTGTGAATCCACCACAATTAAAATCATCTTGCCGTTGATACAATCTCGACCGGGTGAGGTGGGTCGTCACCGCAAGAATCAGGAGACGGCGATGAAGGCGGGCACCGTGTTGATGAAAAAAATAGAAAAGACTGTATTCACTTCATTGGTACATGGTTTTAACTCTATCCAAGTCTCGAGCGGTTCTGCCTAACACGGGGGAGGGGACGGCCTTAAATAATCCCTTGTGGTCTTGTGGTAGCCGATGTCTCCTTCGGGGAACTTGTGGAAGTGTCAGTCCTCTGTCGGGTTGTCAAGTTGATGACCTCCTCCCCCTTGGGTCCTCTCCTTTGGTAGCTCGCCTTTGCGTCTGTTCAGGTCGTAGAGGTGTGATGCTTTCTCGGGGATGAAGGGGATTATCTCATCACGGGAAAAGCACTCGGGCTTGTTTCCCACATTTGAGAGGTACAGTTTCCAGGAAGATCATAACCGCCTCTTGGGGATGAAGGTAATTGCCCTGACACGGGAACGTGCGCGGGTTTGGTTTCCCACAACTGAGATGCAGAGTTCCAAGCCGATCATAACAGCCCGTCAATCGCCACAGGAGGTCTCGAAGGGGTTGCAGCATCCAAGCACCTTGAAGAGACCAGCAAACCCCGTGCCTCTGCTTCGTTTCGCCGTTCGTTCCAAGGCAGGCCAGGTGACACCTTCTGGAAATAGACCACGCCAAGCCCAAGGCACAACAGAGAGCACCCAACTAACCATGAGAACGGCCAGGTTCACACATTCCTCACATAAAACCTTATCAGAATTATACCTGCAGCGCTCGTTCAAGATTCCTGAAAATTAACGAAAGGAAAAAACTAGACTTCAATGCATATTTCAACCAACCTAATACCTAACGTTTTTGTTTCTCTTGCCCGGGAAAGCCACGTTTATTGAGAGACAGAGCGCATTCAAAATGATCAACGGGATAAATGCTGTGCAGCGATTTAGTTACTTGTTGCGTCAGTGCTACCTGCCAGTACGAGCGCTTCTAATGCCAAATGTACTGTGCTCTGATGACTGCTTCAACTCCTAATTAAGCTGATTCATAAAGTGGCAGTTAAAGCCAGAAAAAAGAAATTGCTTCTCCGAACGCACTTCAGCAAATCAGAATTCTACAAGAGTAGCCGATAAACGCACCTACTCCGTAAACATTGAATTACCCAAGATGGTTTGTTTCTACAAACCTCCAATGGGGAGTCAGTGCCCATCTACAAAATTAGCGCATTCACGAGCCACCACCGTTGCAAAACCTGCTTCGCAGTTTTATTCGCGTAACTGGCTAGCATAACAATCATTCCAACGAAACACCGAGATTAACGCAGAACCTTTGAAATTAAAAGAAATAGGGTCGTAATAACTAACAAAAGAAAAAAATGCAACGTGCCCTATTTACAAACAAGAACCCTATGGATGCGACTAATTCGACAATTACTTCCTCTTAACGCGCACTCGACTAGGTCGTAACCTGAAAGTCATTGGGCCTCGCCAACGGGCAACGCAGGGCGCCAGACATACACTGCCCCCTCCCGTCACCTGTCAGTTCGTGTGGCCGCAGCTTTCTTTGTCGTCTCGGAGAGGGAGGCCGTAAACGTGAGGAGAATCGCCATTCTTCCTTTGTCCTCGCTCTCATGGTGCATTCCCCCTCATTGACTGGCCCTGTGTGTGCGCGCGTACCTCTGCCAGGTTGACCCTTTCAGCCGCATTCCTACTCGTGGAGACGCTCCCTGGTCTGTTGCCATCCGCCTTTGGCGACGTCTCCGTTTTCTGAACCACCATATATGATCCCTGTGAAGTTCTGCATGGTGGCCTGTTCCCTTCGGGTACAGGCTGTGGTGTGGCGTCTTTCTCGAATTTGCGCTGCGCTAAATACTTCGCTCGTTTGCGCCGTCTGAAAAATTTTTGCCTCGCCAGGTGGTCACCGAATGTGCCTCTGCAATCCCCGATCGTCCGGTTCCTGCCCTGTTTGGCCGCCATGTCAGTCTCCTCTCCTTTGGACGATTCCGGAACGTCGCTCAAATGCGGAGTTACAAGGGAGTTTTTCAGCGCCTCCTTGACCTTTTTAGGGCTGCTAAAACCAGCCTTGTCTCCGCAAGGAACGTCCTCCGGAAGAGCCACTGTTTCTACTCCCGTGGCGTAATCGTTCTCTTCTTCTGCCTCAATTCCTTCTTTAACAACTTTCAGAAAGTCTAAAGGTCCTTTTGAATGTGGCAGCACCAAATTAGTTTCTAATTCCTCTGCTAGCCTTTGCTGCGGTATGCCCACTGAGCCGAATGCCTCCTCACTTGCACCTTTTTCCCCGCTTTCATTAGCTATGTGCTGCACTTCCTGAGTGCCTATGTCATGAGGCCTTTTCCTTTCTTCATTGCCGTGCCTTATGTGCGCCGCGATCTCATAAGCCTGGGGACGGGGGAGAGCTTGGACTGTATGGTCGCCAAACTCAGGCCCTTTAACAGCATCTCCGAGCGATTTGAAAATAAGTAGGGGTATTGCTTGGACAGATTTTGCGATACTGCGGCTTCAGTCAGCAATATTCCGAATGGCCCCTCGATCTTTACGCTGGCTATGGGCAAACACACTATCCTCCTCAGCTACCTGCCGGATCCGCGCATGTTCCCCGGTGAAATCCTCAGGTTGCACATACGCAGGGTGGACAATGTCCATTGTCGCAGCCGAGTCCCTAAGTACCCTACATGGCGTTCTGTTCACTGAGAGGTCGCGAATGTAGGATTCTAAGAGCTCCAAGTTCACGAAAGAAAAAATCTTAGGCTTCCGACAGCCGATCGGGAGGTGTCCACGCTCCTGGCAACGGAAACAGACGACCGGTTTTCTAGCCTCAAACGGCTTTTCTGTTTTTCTTTCGTCTTTCGCTGCGCTGTTATTCTGGCCTAAATTATCGGTTGGCACGTCTTTGGTCCCACTTCCAGCTTTCTCTTTGTGAAAGGGGCGCCTGTTTTCCTCTTTGCCGAATTTAGTCAGTGGCGTGACGCCCGTTTTCTCGGATTCGCGACGTGCGGTGAATTCATCTGCTAGCACTGCAGCACGTTCCAAGTCCTTTTCGCCCAACCTATCTTGAATCCACAGGCGCATCTCTTCGCTCAAGGACTCATAGAACTGCTCCATGCAGATTAGCTCAACAACCTTGTCGTGACAACCGAACGCGTCTTCCTCTTTTAGCCACTCAATTAAATTGGCTTTCAGTTTGTAAGTGAAATCTTGAAAAGACTCGCCCGGTGTCCTAGGTGCCTCCCGAAAATGGCGGCGGAAAGCCTCCGCTGAGAGCCGATATTTCCTTAGCAACGCAGCTTTTACTTTCTGATAGTCCTCTGACTCACCCTTCGTTAGCCTTGCAATTATTTCGGTTGCTTCGCCAGGAAGAACGGTCAGAATCTGTTGCGGCCAACTCTCTAGGGCCAACCCGTTTTTCTCGCAGGTTCGTTCAAAAATAACGAGAAACAATCCCATGTCATCGTTCACCTTGTACGACGGCATGAGATCCTTTATTTTCACTCCTGCTTCACCTGAACGTCTTTCATCTATTGAGAGGTTATTTGCTGATTGCCTGGCCAGATCCCGCTGCACGTCTAGTTCTTTTAGCTTTAGTTCGTGAGCTCTCTGTTCCTCTCGTTTCTTTCTTTCAGCAGTTTCCTTTTGATCTGCTCTCTGCTTTTCTGTCCCAACTCTTTCCCTTTCTTCTGCAGCGTGTTGTTCAGCTTTCTCAGCTCGTTTCTCTATCTCTTCGCATGCTTCTGAAATTTCGTCCTCAAGAGCCCCGCACTTCTCAATCGCCTCAACAAACTGCGGCTTTCTCTGACTTTTCCCGGCCTAAATTCCCAGCTCTTCACAAAGTAATAACAACTCTGGCTTTCTCCGTCTGCCCAAATCCACGGTCAATCCCGAACGAGGACTTTCTTACTCTGCTGTGATGTGAGAAAGCTTTCAACAGGAGCCTGCACGTACAGAAATTAATTCACTGTTTTAGAAAACAAACAATATAAAACCTGGCAAATTCTCAAAGAAAGTCGAGCTCTCACTATTCTGCTGAAGCCAGGACGAAGGGTGGAATATCCCATTGCTGCCAACCAGCTGATACAGTCTCGACCGGGTGAGGTGGGTCGTCACTGCAAGAATCAGGAGATGGCGATGAAGGCGGGCATCGTGATGATGAAAAAAATAGAAAAGACTGTATTCACTTCATTGGTACATGGTTTTGACTCTATCCGAGTCTCGAGCGGTTCTGCATAACATGGGGGCCAGGACGGCCTTAAATAACCCCTCGTTGTCTTGTGGTAGCCGATGTCTCCTTCGGGGAACTTGTGGAAGTGTCAGTCCTCTGTCGGGTTGTCAAGTTGACGACCTCTCCTCCCCTCGGGTCCTCTCCTTTGGTAGCTCGCCTTTGCGTCTGCTCAGGTCGTAGAGGTGTGACGCTTTCTCGGGGATGAAGGGGATTATCTCGTCACGGGAAAAGCGCTCGGGCTTGTTTCCCACATTTGAGAGGTACAGTTTCCAGGAAGATCATAACCGCCTCTTGGGGATGAAGATAATTGCCCCGACACGAGAACGTGCCCGGGTTTGATTTCCCACAACTGAGATGCAGAGTTCCAAGCCGATCATAACACCGTGCAGTGGCCCCGCATAGCCTATGTGTACTCGCGACCACCTTTCGCCTGTCTCCGGCCAGTTCACGGGTGTTTGTGCCGTTGGCATGGGCAGTGCTTGAACACAGTTGTTACAGGTGGTGGCGACGTGCTGGATGTCCTAGTCCAAACCGGGCCACCAAAAGATGGACCTTGCTCTCGCCTTCATAGACGACACTCCCTGACGGGAGTCATGCAGTAACATAAGCAACTTCTTGCGGTCTGCGGTAGGTATGACCACGCAATAGCCCCAGTACAATAAATCGTTCTCCACTGACAGCTCAGACCGTTTCTTGTAATATTATGCGAGCTCAATGTCCCCTTTAATGCTATGTGGCCTACCATTGCGCGTGTACTTGCATGCTTGAGCGATGACGTCAACTGTCGCTGTGATGGCTTGAAACACTTTCGTAGGCAGTGCTGAAATGTCCTGTTGGTCCAAGG
This sequence comes from Dermacentor silvarum, assembly GCF_013339745.2. Taxonomy (NCBI): domain Eukaryota; kingdom Metazoa; phylum Arthropoda; class Arachnida; order Ixodida; family Ixodidae; genus Dermacentor; species Dermacentor silvarum. Next base: position 169,923,496 of record NC_051161.1, on the reverse strand, counting down.
CCAGAACGATGGGCGTAATGTCCTCCGGCTCCGGTATTTGTACGCGCCCAGCGTTATAGCCCATCTCTGTATACGAGCTGCAGCCATGGTAGGTGTTTGTCGGTCCGCCCTTAGAAGACCCAGCAACGGCTGATGGTCTGTAATTACAGTGAACTCTGCGAAGTAGATAGTCGCGGAACCGCGTTACACCGAAACAAGAGCTCAATCTGGGAGTAATTTTTCTCTGCAGTGGTCAGCGTTCGCTACCGAAATCCTACTGGTCGATACTGCCCATCAATTCGATGACCAAGCGCAGCTCCTACTCCGTAGGGTGATGCATCGCATTCCAAGAATAGCTCTTTCATTGGATTGAAGTGGGTCAGTACTGGCGTAGCACACAAAGCTTCTTTAGCCTTCCCAAATGCGTCTTCCTCTACCGCACCCCACAACCATCTGGTTGCCTTTTCTAGAAGTCGGTACAAAGGGGCCAGTGGCATAGAGAAAGGAATTCAACAAGAGGGGACATTCCCATAGAGCCCAGCGGCCGAATTGACTGCAGCGCGCCAAGCGGTCGGTGTAAATCACTTCCGGTTTTGGGCGCGCGCATTTTGAATGCAAGCTAGCACGTGGCTGCGCCCCCCCCCCCCTACTTTCCTCTTCGGGCGGAATCGGTTGATTATTTGGTAAAAATGATTGCGAACGATCTCGTAAAGTCCCATCGAAGCTGTGCCACGTGCAGTTTCACAAAGTAGACGGAAGACCTTTTGTGCAATGAGGAAATATTTATTTTGCTCTATATAAAAGCTCGTTCTGCGCTTTTTGTGCGTTCATCCAACGTTGCGACCCCGGGTAAGCAGTAGTTCCCGTATGAAGCTCCACCGGACAGCACCAGCTGAAAAAAAGTAAATTACAAGCATGTTACATTTACAAGCACATAACAGCATGTTACAAGCATGTGTCATTTTGGTATTTAGACATAGGAATACTGCGTGTCGGCAGGTTGACGGGATTGCTGCTGCCACTGGCGAAACGTGCGAAAGCGGTGAATGAGCGGCATTACAAACAAAAGCAATTCGCTTTTACATACATGGCATAGAAAATACCCGACTCATCCCAAACAATACCATAAATGAAAACATCCGATTTCCAAGCATTCCCCCATTTCCGGGCATTATTTCCTGCACTTTGGCAGCACAAATACACGGGCAACTTCGCGTTTCCAAAACTTGGCCTCGGGTGACGCGACGGTACGCGACATGCACAGAGACGGACGCAACAGGCACTCAAGACAAATGCGTGGGTGCAAAGCCTGTTTTCAGTCCTTTAGAAGACGGAATTTTCGAATTACAAGTTTCTGATATGTTCCTCGGCGTTATCTTTCGCGCGTTCTGCCGGCGCCAGCAGCACACTCCCATGTTATCACTCTTGGCAATCACCCATCGCGTTTTCAACAGGCGTGAGTACCGAAAGAAGGTATTGCTAAGAAGTCTATTAGCAACGGATGCAGGCGAACGGGTAGCAGTCACAAGCGTTCAGCCAAGGACAGCAACCACGAGCTCATGCCAGTGGTGATGCTGCTGAGGCACAGGTTACTCTTCTTCATTACAATCGCCCTCCGCCGAGAAAGGCGCCATCCTGGCGGAATTTCTTGGAGTGGCCGGGTGTGGTAGCGGGTACCCGAAGCCAGACCAGAGAGCCAGGGGAAAATGTTGGTGCAGAACGGTCGGCAGATTGACGGGATTGCTGCTGCCACTGGTCCTCGGTGGAAAAAGAGCAGGCAAGCTGGCGGCATTTCTCAGCATGTCGAGCAGCTTCAGACAGCGGAGTACTTTCGGACGCATCAGGTTTATATGAAAGAATTGTGACGAACGTATTAGATGGTTCTCCTCCATATAGGAGAAAGTACTGGGAAAATCCAGTAGTTGCTTGGCTTGCAGTGTTGTACGCATACGTCACGAAAGGGAGAACTTGGTCCCAAATTGAATGATCAGAGGCGACGTAATTGATAGCATATCACCAAGAGTACGGTTGAAGCATTCTGTCATGCCGTTAGTTTGCGGATGGTACGCTGTACTTGTGCGGTGAATGATTCGGCATTCGTCGAGTAGTGCCTTCAAGGCATCGGCAAGAAAGGCTCGGCCTCTATCGCTCAGAAGTTCGCGAGATGCACCGTGGCGCAGAACGAAATGGTGTAACAGAAACGATGCAACGTCGCGGGCGGTGGCAGTCGGCAGTGCGGCGGTTTCAGCATAACGGGTCAAGTGATCCACGGCAACAATAATCCAGCGGTTTCCTGCTGGAGTGCATGGTAGCGGTCCGTATATGTCAATACCAACACGATCAAAGGGACGACTAGGGCAGGGAAGGGGTTGTGACGGGTATACTTGTCCGGGGGGTAATTTTCGGCGTTGGCACTGAGTACAGGAGCGAATGAGCTTTCGCACGTAGTTATACATGCCGCGTCAATAAAATCGGAGGTGTAGTCGAGCGTAGGTCTTGAAGAGGCTGGCATGCGCGCACTGTGGGTCTGCGTGGAAAGCATCGCAGATAAGGTCACGGAGATGTCGGGGTATCACAAGAAGCCACTTGCGCCCGTCAGAAAGGTAGTTACGATGATAAAGAAGGCCATCGCGAACGCAGAAGTGGGTAGCCTGGCGGCGAAGAGTGCGAGATGGTGAAGAGGTGGATGGATCAGAAAGCATGCTGATGAGAGCACTGATCCAGGAATCCTTGCGCTGCTCCGAAATCATGTTGTGCAGTGCATGTGATGTAAGTGCGGGCTCAAGGGCGGATATGCAAGCGTTGTCACCTGCGACCGGTGAGCGCGAAAGGGCGTCAGCGTCCGTGTGTTTGCGGCCAGAACGGTAAAGAATGTGGATGTCGTACTCCTGTAGCTTAAGGGCCCAGCGAGCAAGTCGGCCAGATGGGTCCTTGAGGGTGGACAGCCAACAAAGGGCGTGGTGGTCAGTGATGACGTCGAAAGTGTGACCATACAAATAAGGGCGGAATTTCCCAAGGGCCCAAATAATGGCTAAACACTCTCTGTAACCGAGTCGTTATCCTCGGCTTTTGTCAGAGTTCGGCTCGCGTAGACGATGACATATTTATCGAACCCCAACTTCCGTTGCGCGAGTACAGCGCCGAGTCCGACGCCTCTGGCATCGGTGTGGACCTCGGTGGGGGCGGCAGGGTCGAAGTGGCGGAGGATAGGTGGCGAGGTTAGCAGGCGGCGTAATTTTGTGAAGGCGTCATAGCAGGCGGGCGACCAAGCTGAAAGTTCTTTGTCGCCGCTCAGAAGATCTGTCAGGGGTGCGCTTATGGATGTGGAATTTCGAATGAAACGTCGGAAATACAAGCATAAACCTAGGAAACTTTGAAGCTCCTTTAACTTCTTCAGTTTTGGAAAGTCAGCGCCGGCGCGGAGCTTGGCTGGATCCGGAAGAATGCCCTCTCGCGAGACAACATGGCCAAGAATGGTGAGCTTTCGGGCACCAAAACGACATTTTTTTAAGTTGAGCTGAAGTCCCGCGTCAGTGAGACATTTCAGAACGTGCTCGAGACGGCTGAGATGTGTACGGAAATCAGCGGAAAAGACAACGACGTCGTCCAGGTAGCAGAGACATGTGTTCCATTTGAGGCCGCATAAAATATTATCCATCATCCTCTCAAAAGTGGCTGGAGCGTTACACAGGCCGGAAGGCATCACGGTAAATTTATATAATCCGTCAGGTGTCACAAATGCTGTTTTATGTCGATGAGATGGTGCCTAGGGACTTGCCAGTATCCGGAATGTAAATCCAGCGAAGAAAAGAACTCCGCTTCCTGCAAACAGTCGAGGGCGTCATCGATGCGCGGTAACGGGTAAACGTCCTTGCGCGTTATCTTGTTCAGACGTCGGTAGTGGACGCAGAACCGAATAGAGCCATCCTTTTTCTGAACAAGAACAACCGGTGACGCCCAGGGACTGTTTGAAGGCTGTACAACGCCGCACTTGAGCATGTCATCAACCTGTTCATCAATTACACAGCGCTCCGAGGCGGATACCAGATAAGGGCGTTGCCGTAGAGGTGCATGACTGCCGGTATCTATCTGGTGAAAAACGGTTGATGTGCGACCCAAACCGGAAGCAGGGCTGTCAAAAGAGGCGCGGAACTTCTGCAGGAGAGAGAGCAGCTGGCGTCTTTGTGAAGATGACGTTTCATCGTCGATGGAACGGTTGAAAGTGTCGAGGAGGGACTGGTCAACCGCAGGGTCACAAGAAAGTGCGCTAAGGTCCGTAGGAGTAGAAGCCGCAGGAGTGTCAAAGATGCAAAAGGCGTCGGCGGGCTGAACAAGGCCTAGGCATTCGCCATGAAATAAAGGTAAAGGGCACGCCGTGGGATTGTCGACGAGCATTTTCGTGGCGCCACTGAGAAGAGTAAAGAGAGCAAAGGGGCAGCGGAGAACATTTGCGGCGAAGGAACACGTCAGAGGGCGTAAAGAGAACAGGGCCATCAGAAATAGCGGTGCACGACACAGGGACAAGCAGAGAAGAGCACGGAGGAACGGCATTGTCTTCGGACACAAACAGTTTACACTAGAAGGGTGGTTGCCGATTGTCTCAAAATCGTGAAGCGTAGAAAGTTCGAGTTCGGCGTGCCAACAGTCAATAATGGCGTTGTTATTTGCAAGGAAGTCCCAGCCTAATATAATGTCATGGGAACATGCGGGCAGCACGACGAATTTGACGGTATAGAGAATTCCTTAAATGAAGACTCGAGCAGTACAGGCAGCGAGAAGCGTAATGCTTTGAGCGTCCGCGGTTCGAAGGGAGAGGTCGGATAAAAGATTCAGAACTTTTCTTAGTATGCGACAGAGTTTGGCGGAAATTACAGATACTGCGGCTCCTGTATCGACAAGTGCCAGGACGGCGACTCCTTCGACATACACTTCAATTACGTTGGCTGGAGAAGGACGAGGGCTTGGGCAGTGCGACGTAGACGCAGTTCGTGCCTTGGGAACTGCGGCCATCAGTTTTCCTGCTCAGTGGGTCCGGCACGGCGACGCATCGGAGAAAGCGAGCGATGACGTGGAGATGGTGAGCAGCGGGTAGGTGCAGGTGAGCGATCAGGACAAAAGGAAGAGGTCGGAAGGCTGGAAGGCGAAGACGAAAATTGATCGGGGAAAGGTGTCGCTTGCCAGATGTTCGGGAAAGGAAGCATCCGACGACGGCAATGGCGCGCCACATGACCAACACCACCACAAGCAAAACATATTGGACGTCATCGAAGGTGTGGGATTGTTGGGGGTAAGCTCCGGGGGGACTCGTGGCTGAGAAGTCGGAAAACGCTGTCGATCTGGTAACTGCATAGGAGGAGGCGAAAAGGTAGGTGGTCGATGCATAGCGAGCGGCGAATGCGTTTGTGGGCGAGGTCGGGCAACTGCTTCTGCGTACGTGAGAGGTGCAGTGACTGGCGTCGGATCACGTGCTGGAGGAATGGCTTGCGAAACTTGCTCCTGGATGAAGTCGCGGATCGTAGGTGCCAAAGCGGGTGATGGTTCCGGGACGCAGGACATCAAAGATAGCTGGCGAGCGCCCTCTGCATGAACGAATTCCTGAATCTTCAGAAACAGGGTAGCATGGTCGTTGCTGACACCAAGGCTGGACACAGAGTCAGCGGGCGCAGAGGGACGTCTGGTGTGAAGCCGTTGCCTGCGCAACTCGTAACTCTGGCACAATTCGATCACTTCAACGACAGTGCGAGGACTCTTCGATCATAACATTTGAAATGCGTCGTCCTCAATACCCTTCATTATATGTTTCATCTTCTCCTCTGACATCGACGCGTTCACCCGTTTGCCAAGGTCAGCAATGTCCTCAATGTAGCTCGTGAAATTCTCTCCGATCTCTTGGGATCGTGTACGCAAACGGTGTTCTGCACGGAGCTTCCTTACTGCTGGCCGACCGAAAACTTGTGTAAACATGGCCTTGAAGACCAACCACGTAGTGAGGTCGCCTTCATGGTTTAGAAACCAGAGTTTCGAAACGTCCGAGAGATAGAATGCTACAATTCTCAACTTGGTAGCATCGTCCCAATGGTTATGGGCACTCACTCACCGTATGCGGAGATCCAATCTTCAACGTCTTTTTCATCTGTGCCGGAGAAGATAGGGGGATCTCGCAGACGCAAAGCGCCGGCACAAACCAGGGTGGGCGGCGCCGTTGGAGGAGTTGGAGGGGTGCCGCTTGCGTCCTCGGGCATGATGGGAGGTAGAGTGCGACTCCAAAGTTCCAGGGTGGTCGAAACCCAGCAGCCTCCACCACTTGCCAAGAGGTTTAATAGCAACGGATGCAGGCGAACGGGTAGCAGTCACAAGCGTTCAGCCAAGGACAGCAACCACGAGTTCATGCCGGTGGCGAGGCTGCTGAGGCACAGGTTACTCTTCATTACAGTATATGTTGTTGCGTGGCCACAAAAAACATCACGAACTTGTCCCTCTATAAGATTCATTACACTCCAAACTAACTTTATCACCACGGCTGAGCTGCTTATCGCTAACTGCGTCACAGCGCGCTGTGCGGCCAGGGTGCCTCAAAAGTACCCCAGAAAGTAACGAAATTACTTTTCACTAATGTCTGGCGTCAGAGAAAGTGGCACAAACTTCTCCTAGCAAGATGCACTAGACTACGCACTACGGCCGAGTTAGTTCTCGCTAACTGCGACACGGCGCCCTGTGTGGCTAGTGTGCCTCAAAAACCGAAATAAGTTACAATAATCCCCTAGGAAGCGTCGGAAACATGTCCCAGCACGATTCATTGACTCAAATTAACTGCACCAGGACGGCCGAGCTGTTTTTCACAAACTGCGTCTTAAGTCTCGGTCCCGTGCCGTAAGCCTAATTGCGTCGTTGACTGTGAAACAAGATTTCTCACCTTGCCGTAGTCCAATAGTGCAGTGGTGTCTTGTCCCAGTGCAGAAGGAACGCACTCGCTGGCGCGGCCGCACTCGCTGGCTTCGGGGGATTGTCTGGCGGATGACGCATTTATCTGGCGCGACATTGACCTGTGGCTAGGTAAGGCAAGGAAAATAAGTCGCAAAGCTTAAGTTCATTTATACGAAAACGTTTGAGTTTTTGCGGCAAAGAATTTAAAAAAGTAAATCAATGCCTGTTAGCTTAATTTCACTTTCGTTTTTTTTCGATGCTCGCGTAGCTAACGTTCGGCGTCAAAAGTATAGCGTGACGTATGGTGACGTGTTTGCCAGTTTTTGCCGAGTGTCCCCTCTTGTTGAATTTCTTTCTCTATGCCAGTAGTGTAGAAAGGTTCAGTAAAAATTTGTTGTAAAATGTCAACATGCCCAGAAACGATCTTAACTCGGAAGCATTCTGAGGGGCTGGGGCAAGCCTGATAGCCTCGGCGTTCTTCTCCGTTGGGTGCAATCCCGCTGCGTCGATTCGGTGGCCTAGATACGTCACTGCGGCCTTGTTTATCCGGCACTTATTAGCGCGCAGTTTAATGCCGTGTTCTTTAAATCTCTGCAACACCACTCACAGGTTTGCGTTTGGCTTATCAGCAGTCTCTGCTATCAAGACGTCGTCTAGGTATGCTTGTACCCCCGGTATTCCTTGTAATATTGACTCGATGGTTCTCTGGAATATCGCCGGTGCTGACGTGATTCCAAACGGCAACGGATTGTAACAAAACAACCCTTTATGTGTGTTTATGATGGCCAGCTTCCGCAAGCTTTCTTCCAGGGCAATCTGGTTGTAGGCGTCTCGCAAATCCAGAATATTGAATTGCTATCCCCCACGCAATTTTGCGAAGATGTTGTCTATGACCGGTAGAGGGTACCTTTCCAATTCACTCATAGGGTTTAATGTCACTTTAAAATCTCCACAAGTGCGCACCGCGCCGTCACTTTTCAGAACCGGTACTATCGGTATAGCCCATTCCGCATAATGGACTGGCGATATTGCTACACGCGTGTGGTATTTGATTGTTTGACCGAGGCGCGCGGGCGCCATCACTCGAGAAAAGAAGAGGAAGAACGAGCTGGGCTCGCGCTGTGAACCTAACCGGTCAGCGCTGCAACCGCTGTTGTAAATACATCCTGTAAATAGTTGCCCGTCTTACTGACTCGTTCTTCGCGTAACATCGTGGTGGAGGTGGAACGTTCCCCGTCCTCGCCACGGAGCTCCGAAGCGGCCGCACCGTCGTCTTCTCAGCCATGGCTTCCGATGGAAACACCCCGTCGCCACCTACACCTGCGGCGCCTACCACAACGTACGTTACGGTTCCTAGTCTCCGTGATCCTGGGACATTCTCCGCCCAAAATGGCGTTGACGTCGACGACTGGCTCAGCATGTATGAGCGTGTTAGCCGAAGCCACCACTGGGACCCTACCATCATGCTTGCCAATGTGATATATTATCTGGACAGCACACCGCTTGTCTGGTTTCGCACCATTGAGGTTGAGATATCCAGCTGGGACACTTTCAAAGAGAGGCTTCGCGACCTCTTTGGCAACCCGTCAGGTCGCCAACAGGCTGCGCGAAAGGAGCTTGCTACCCGTGTCCAGTCGTCGACAGAATCGTATGTCGCCTATATACAGGAAGTGCTCGCGCTTTGCCGGAAAGCCGACGAGCACATGACTGAGCTTGACAAGGTGGGCCATATCCTAAAAGGCATCGCGGACGACGCCTTCAACTTGCTCGTCTATAACGACGTCTGTACTGTCGACGCCATCGTCAAAGAATGCCGCCGCTTCGAGGTAGCCAAAAGCCGCCGCGTCGTCCCACAGTTTTCCCGGCTCCCAAACACCCCTGCCACGTCCTCTTGCTCCGCTCTTCCTGCCACACGCCCTTTTCAAGAGAACGTCACTCGTATCGTTCGCCGTGAGATTGAAGCGGCGAGTCCGGCCCCCCTTCATCCACGACCCCTCGACGGTACCTTTGACCCAGCGGCCCCTACTATTTCCGTCATACAAGCAGTTGTGCGGCAAGAAATTGCCAACCTTGGCATCCCTACCGCCTGCTCTGTCTCCCGACCTGATTCGGCATCCATTCCCATTGCCCCATCCTTCCACGACCAGTATTTCGCTCCCCGACCACGCAATCCTGCTGAATGGCGTACCCCCGACGACAAACCGATCTGCTTCCGCTGCCACCGAGTTGGTCACGTATCCCGCCACTGCCGCAGCACCTGGATGCCGCCGTACTGGAGCTCATTCCCTGCTCCTCGCCCATACGCCGACGCTCGCCGTTACTCACCTCGCCGTCCGTACTCTACTTCTGATGCCCCTGACAGCCGCTCCTCCGGGCGATCGCCGTCGCCTCAACGCCGTCGCTCCCCGTCACCCCAACCTCGCCGCTTTTTCTCGCCAAACCGCCGGACGGAAAACTAGGCCATGCAGCTCTTGGAGGTAGTGCTGCATCCCGTCTGTCCTGTACAAATCCTCCGCTGACGCTCCTCACGAACGCGAACCTAATTGACGTAGACGTGGATGGTGTTCCATTCAAGGCATTGGTTGATACTGGAGCCCAAGTGTCCATAATGAGCGCTAATCTTTGTCGTCGCCTCAAAAAAGTTCTTACGCCTGCCATCACTCGGGCCGTACGCGTCGCCAATGGCGCCACTGTTGCCGTCAGTGTATGTGCACTGCGCGCGTAGGAATTGCTGGCCGCCACGTTCCAGTCCTGTTCACCGTGCTGACCAGTTGCCCTCACGACCTCATCTTCGGGCTCGACTTTCTGACGACGCATTCTGCCCTCATCGACTGTTCCACCGGTACGCTGTGCCTCGAGCTTCCTCTTGTTTCCGACGTTCGCCCCGAACCACCGAACACCCTCTGCACTACAGCGTTTGTTCGGTTACCTCCAAAAGCCCTAACCTTCGTCGAATTGGCCTCAACGGCACCCGTGCCTGATGGCGACTATGTCGTTGCACCTATTCGTGACGTCCTCCTGGCGCGCGACGTCTCTGTGCCACACTCCGTCGTTACCCTTGCCGCTAATCGGATGTGTCTCCCCGTCATCAATTTTGGCTTGACGAAGCAAGTGCTACCTGAAGGCATAGTGGTGGCCACGCTCCGGTCTGTGACAGACGACCACGTCACTGCTTTTGCAGCCGACGCGTCTCCCGATCCTCCTGATTACCCACAGGATGCCTTGAACCTCGACGGCCCATTACGGCCCATGGTCGCTCCGGACCTCGCCCCTGACCAAGCAGCCGCCCTATATCGCCTTTTGTTGTCCTATCACGACATATTTGACACTGAAAATCGCCCACTTGGTCAGACGTCCCTTGTTCAGCATCGGATAAACACTGGTGATGCTGTTCCCATTCACCGCCGACCGTATCGTGTGTCCACGGCAGAGCGGCAAGTTATTCAGCAGGAAGTAAACAAGATGCTCGCCAAAGGCATTGTTGAGCCATCGTCGAGTCCTTGGGCGTCGCCGGTCGTGCTCGTCAACAAGAAAGATGGCACGTGGCGTTTCTGCGTTGATTACCGCCACCTAAACCGAATCACTAAGAAGGACGTTTACCCTTTACCACGAATTGACGACGCTCTTGATTGTCTTCACGGTGCCAAATACTTTTCGTCCATTGACCTTCGATCTGGTTATTGGCAGATTTCCGTCGATGAGCAAGATCAAGAAAAGACCGTTTTCATCACTCCAGATGGCCTCTACCAATTTAAGGTTGTGCCGTTCGGTTTATGCAATGCCCCCGCCACGTTCGAACGGATGATGGACTCTCTGCTTCAAGGTTTCAAATGGTCAACTTGCCTTTGTTACCTCGACGACGTCCTTGTGTTTTCTCCTACATTTGAGACGCACCTTGAGCGCGTTGCAGCCATCCTTGACGTCTTCCGCAAGGCTGGGCTCCAATTAAACTCATCGAAGTGCCACTTCGGGCGCCGACAGATTACAGTGCTCGGCCATCTCGTCGATGCTTCCGGAGTACAACCCGACCCGGAGAAGGTTCGAGCAGTAACGGCTTTCCCTGTACCTCAGTCTGTCAAAGACGTCCGGAGTTTTGTGGGGCTCTGCTCTTATTTCAGACGGTTTGTGAAAGATTTCGCAGCAATCGCTAGACCACTCACAGAACTTATGAAGAAAGACGTGCCTTTTACGTGGGGTTCCGCTCAGGCTGCCGCATTTTCACGCCTTATCACGATTCTGACTAATCCACCGATCTTGGCCCACTTTGACCCGTCCGCACCAACAGAGGTCCGAACCGATGCCAGTGGTTATGGGATCGGCGCCGTCTTAGCGCAACGCCAACACGGACACGACCGCGTTATAGCCTACGCTAGCCGACTCCTGACAACTGCAGAGCGCAACTATTCGATTACCGAGCGCGAATGTCTTGCTCTCGTCTGGGCTGTTTCAAAGTTCCGCCCATATTTATATGGAAAGCCCTTCTCAGTAATCACAGACCACCATGCGCTGTGTTGGCTTTCGTCGCTCAAGGATCCTACTGGCCGGCTCGGTCGTTGGGCTCTCCGACTACAAGAATATCCCTACACAGTGACGTACAAGTCGGGACGCCAACACCAGGACGCAGATTGCCTCTCTCGCTACCCAGTCGAAGACCCGACCTCTACGTCTGAGCCTGACACCGACGCCTGCGTTCTCTCTGTTTTTCCTCTGGTCCATGTCGCCGACGAGCAGCGCTGTGACCCGTCCTTGTGTGTCATCATTGACCGCCTGGAATCTCCACTTGCCGACAGTTCCCTTCGCTTATTCACACTTCAAGATGGCGTACTCTACCGCCACAACGTTCACCCCGACGGCCCAGCATTACTCCTTGTGATCCCTAAACACCTTCGCTCGGCTGTTCTCCACGAACTTCACGACCTCCCCACTGCCGGTCACCTCGGTGTGTCACGTACCTACGACCGGATCCGCCGACGCTTCTTTTGGCCTGGGCTTGCTCGCTCCGTTCGAAGATACGTAGCTGCGTGTGATAAATGCCAGCGACGCAAGACACCATCGACGCTACCTGCTGGGTACCTACAACCAATCGACATTCCCGCGGAGCCATTCTTTCGGGTTGGTTTAGATTTACTTGGTCCCTTTCCTCTTTCTACCTCTGGGAATAAGTGGATCGCTGTGGCCACAGATTACGCCACGCGCTACGCCATCACCCGAGCGCTCCCTACAAGCTGCGCCACAGATGTTGCCGATTTTCTTTTACGCGACGTGATTTTATTACATGGAGCTCCGCGACAACTTCTCACAGACCGTGGCCGGACATTCCTGTCAAAAGTTATCGCAGACATCCTGCAGTCCTGTGCCACGAGGCACAAGCTATCCACGTCATACCATCCGCAAACTAATGGCCTCACGGAGCGTCTTAATCGCACTCTCACAGACATGCTCGCGAAGTATGTCTCTTCAGACCACACAGACTGGGACCTCACTCTGCCGTTTGTCACCTTTGCCTATAATTCCTCGCGCCACGACACAGCCGGCTATTCCCCATTTTTCCTCCTGTTCGGCCGAGAACCAGCACTGCCCCTCGACACAACTCTCCCTGTTCACGCGGCACCCACCAGTGAATATGCACTTGATGCCGTCGTCCGCGCTGCTCTTGCAAGGGAAATTGCCCGTGACCGCCTTTTGAACTCCCAAGAGAGTCAAAGGCGTTTGTACGACCAGCGACACCGAGACGTGCACTTCCCGCCTGGTTCTTTGGTGCTTCTATGGTCTCCGTCGCGTCAGGTCGGCCTGTCAGAAAAACTGCTGTCGCGTTACACAGGCCCCTACCGAGTGCTTCGTGCCGTGACTCCCGTCACATACGAGATCGCCCCTGACGCCCCATCTGCTTCCCAGTTCAGCGATATCGTGCACGTTACACGACTGAAGCAGTATCACCCTCCCAGTGATGACATTTAGACGCTCCGGGACGTCGCTTCTGCCGCCGGGGGATTATGCTACACGCGTGTGGTATTTGATTGTTTGACCGAGGCGCGCGGGCGCCATCACTCGAGAAAAGAAGAGGAAGAACGAGCTGGGCTCGCGCTGTGAATCTAACCGGTCAGCGCTGCAACCGCTGTTGTAAATACATCCTGTAAATAGTTGCCCGCCTTACTGACTCGTTCTTCGCGTAACAATATTATGCCAGTGTCCACTAGTCTATCCAGCTCAGCAGAGCCCTTATCTACTAGCACAAAGGGAATCTTTCTTGCCTTGCAAAATCTTGGTGTTGCTGTATCCTTGACGTACAGCCTAGCCGGCGGTCCATTGAAGAGTCCCAGGCCTTCCGTGAACACGTGGGCATACTCTTCCATTAGGGCACTGGCTCCTGCCGGTTCCCACTGGCTTATCCCGCTTGGTAGCGTCATCACGTGCAGAACCGGGGTCCCTTCTGCTGCAAGCTTCTGCAATAAGTCCTGGCCGTACAGGCTGGGGCCTTCACAATCCAATACCGTCAGCGTGCAATCCATTTCCACCGACATGTAAGAAGCCTTCATAGCCAAAACGCCCAGTACTGGTAGTTTTCCTAGATAGCACGAAAGCTTTAACTTTGCGTTTTGCAGCCGGGGCCAACGGTCGCGATGTGCTTCATACGCTGCTCTCGGAACGATACAAACAGGCGAGCCAGTATCAACGTCCATCCGTATGGTGACGCCATCCCATGCGATAAACTTCCGAATGGGCGGTACCAAAGGCTCAGCCTCCGTGACGGACCAGATTTGTAATGTACTGCTGTCGTCAGTCTCTTTTGAGTTTTCTGCTGTTAGCGCTAGCGTTCTGTTTGCACCGCCTGTGTTCGCACACATACGAGCCAAATGCCCCTGCCGCCCACATTTGAAGCATCGGCGTTTTTTTTAAAGCATGTCGAAGCTTTGTGACCATGCTGGCCGCAGCACTTGCATTGTTGAGGATCGCTCCTTTTCGTTCCTTGTGGTCGTTGGCGTGTACCGTTGACTAACCTTCAGGACATTCAGTCTGCTCCGAACCGTGTTCTGCAGTTTCCGCAGCCAAGGCAAGGGCTTCTGCTTCTTTGAGTGTTAAGTCCTTTTTTGCCAATAGCTGCTTCTGCAAATTTTTCGAACGGACACCGCATACATTACGATCCCTCAGCATCCTGTCTAACGTCGACGAAAAATTGCAGTTCTGGGCAATCTTCCGGCAGTCTTGTGCGGTGCTACTCTTCCGCACAAGACTTCTATCGTCTTAGACCCCAGCGCCTCTTTTTCGCGTCATCGGTGACTTCTCTCTGGCGTCATCGGAGACAAAGCTCTCTTTTTTGGCGTCATCGGTGACTTCGCTTGCTTCAAAATACGCCTCAACCTTTACCAGACAATGAATCTCGACAATGAATGTCTGCACCGACTCCCCTTCTTGTTGATTGCGATGGAAAAACTTGAAGCTCTCAGAGATCTCATTAAGCGTTGGGTCATAAAACTCACTTAACGTACATACAGCTACGTTGTAGCTGAGTGAGTTCGGCTGACGCGGTGCTACTCTTCCGCACAAGACTTCTATCGTCTTAGACCCCAGCCTCTTTTTGGCGTCATCGGTGACTTCTCTCTGGCGTCATCGGAGACAAAGCTCTCTTTTTGGCGTCATCGGTGACTTCGCTTGCTTCAAAATACGCCTCAACCTTTACCAGATAAGCATGCCACTTATCTGTTCCTTGGTCGAAGTCCGGTAGCCTATGTGCCATGGCTGTTGATGGGTTCGTCGCACAGCTACTGCTTCTCGGCACTAGCGTCTTGTCGCTGTCTTCCGTGGGCAGCTGTGGCTTTCCTAGGTTGCTCGTCGCCACTGTTACATTGGCGGCGGTCGCGCCGCCTCTGACAAGAAGTGGTCCGTGTCACCATGCAGAACGCACTAAAACGCACACTGGTTCGTGTCACCAGCGAATGCACTAAAGCCCCAACCACAGGCATGCTTCGGCACGCTTTCGTGTGCGCCGACAAGCGAACGCGCCGCTTTGCGTCGGCTGGAGGAAAAGGGCGCGCAACCACAGGATACTAGCTCCGACGCGTGCCGGCGCTCGCTCCTCGGCTGCGGTGCACTGTTGCTTGACCATTTTGTCTTCAACCGTCCAAGTGCGGCCTAAAACAACCTTCTGTAAACTGAGCTTGAAACAATAAGTCAGTGATCTGTATGCTATTTTAGATTTTAAAAAAACACGTTTGATTAATGAATGTACGCCTGCCGCAACGGTTTCCTTGAACATAACTGCACAAGCTATCGACATCAGCGATTGCGTTCGCGTTGTCGTCTGCAAGATCACTTTGCAAACACCTGCACGAGCATGGCATGTCACATCAATAGCTCTCGTACGATCTCTTTTTTTTTTTTTGTAGTTCGTTGCACAGCCAACTATGTAAGAATTACCTAAGAACTACGTAGGAACTACGCAAAGTATCAGTGAAAAATCTATATTATAAATATAATTATGCTTGTTGGTGCAGGAATGAAACGCGTAAGTGGGTTCTGAGAAAATCAGCAAAAAAAAAAAATAATAATTGAAATACTTGTGGCGCTCACAAAGAGACATTTCGAACAGCCAAAATTTACCAGTTTCGTAGCTTGTCTCCCGATTCTTGTTTGTCTAATCTTTCCCATGGAACCTTTAATTTTTCTAGGTTGTTTTGAAGCATCAACACCACATCGGGAGGCCTTGAAGCACTTATTCGTACTCTTGAAGCACTTATTCAAATGTATGGGCAGCTCATTTGCATAATATGAAAAAATATATGTAAACAGGTTATTTTTAAAATTTATACGCTTCAAGTTCCCACAAAAAAAAAAAAAAGAAAACAGGAAAGAAATACCAGTTTGTTTATTGTTTTCAGCCTACAATGATGTTTCGAATGAGAAAGACATTCAATTTGTTATGTGAGGCATGTAACAATTGCTGTGCCATATATTGCACAACAGTGGACATGGCAGCCAACCATTATTAAACCCCAGAAGAAATTAATGTCACAATGCATATGATCAAGCAAACAGCGTTTTATTACACTTAAAGGATGCTTTAGAAAACTGTCACACTATAATAATATTGCACAAAAGCTACTGAACTAAACTAATATACTAGTACATATTTAAAGATCAATTTCATATTACAGTAACAATAACCAATCAATCAAATGTTTATTATAGGGCCCTGAAACAGCTAGAGGGCCTCTGACTGGTGCACTTAAAAAGCAATATGCGAGACAAAATGTACAGAGAACACAAATGTGGAAGACAAAACAATGCGAGATAGAGAAACATATAAGGGAAAAGAAAACAAGGAAGCGTAAACTGCAGTTAATCATACAACATGATTATCTACATATATACAATACATAGGAAATGAACTCTGAAATATGTCAATGCAGGCACAATTCTTATTATGTTTTTTGGAGTCGAGCCATATATAGGACAGTCTTCATTGGAACAAGGCCAGGCAGAGAATGCAGAATGTTACCTGGTATACTGTTGCAGCACGACAAATTGCGCAGCTTTGGGAAAGTATAATGCCATGGACCACCTTATACAGGAACGAAAAGGCATGATTTAATAAGTCTTGGATGAGTGACTAACAACTTCATTTATCGAAGGGGTGAGGTGTAAGGGTGTCTAGAGGTGTGAGTTGAGGTACATTTGAGAGTGCTGGACTATGGTCGCCAGAATGGCAAAAGTGGTGTTGGAAGACAGATATCAATTTATTCTGGATGCATGCAGTGATGTCAGAATTAGATTTGCATGTTGTACCTCAATCTACAGAGACATACTCTAGTAGTGGAAGGCACACAGCAGCATACGATTTCAGAAACAGAACAGGTGAGTGGTCATCATGCAATATACGACATACAATTCCAAGAGCGTGAAGGGCACTTTGTGCATATGTGTTTTGTCGAAGTACACACCAAGATCTTTGATTTCATCGACAGTGGAGCATCCCGAAGGGCGTATAAAAATTTTACATGGTATGTTTTGCGCGTGTAACTTAATGCCATAGTTTTGGAAGCATTTAAGAGTACATACCATTATTGTTTCTGCACCAGCTTGAGAGTGAGAAAATATCTTTTTGGAGGTCAATGCAGTCGTGAACACTGTTGACAGTCTTAAATATCCTTAAGTCGTCTGCATACAAAGCCATGCTGTCCATCTATTAAAATGTTCTTAGCACTAACAGAAAGCAGGGAATGCAATACCGATTCAAACACTTTTGACTCAATGCAGCAGATAGATATAGGCTGGTAGTTAGTAACTGCACTCGCAGCACCCGATTTGTGCATGGGCAATATCCATGCTACCTTCCAAGTGCTAAAAAATATGCTAGACTTTAGGGAACTATGGAAGATGCTTGGGACAACAGGGACGCTTCTATACGTCTTAAGCAGTGTGGAAGGAATACCATCAACACCACAAGAAAGGGAAGCTTTGAGGCACTTCGTACACTTGAAAACAAGGTCTTCATTGACTGATAGCATAAACACTGCCAGGCTGAGAAGGAAGGTTACTTGAATCCTTTACACCATAGACGCAACAGAAATGTTCTGAAAAGGCATCAACAGTGTTCAAGACATCATCACCATTTTCATCAAGAAGACACCTCTTTGGCGCTCTCTTTAGAAGAATGACAGTGCACGAAGCTCCAAAAATATTTTGAATTATGTGTCGTGCTGGCTTCAACACCATCAATTTGGTTGTAGGGATCATTATAACTATAATAATAACAACAACAACAATAATAATAATAATAACCTTAGCAGTACCATGGCACTCTAGACAGCTCGCAAGGCTAAAAAAGTAAGGCTCATGCCTGCACGCTAGAGCGTCTGATAGTCGGCCATCTAGAGCAGGAATTCGCTCTAGATGACGCGCTCACTCGCTCACACACACACACACACACACACGCTTGCTCACTTGCAGAACACATCACACGCACATACAGGGCAATAACTGGGAAGTCGACGGTGCACAATGCACAGGAGTGCCGTTTCACTACGGTCGCAAGGAATGGGAGTCCTAATGGAGAGAAAGCTCTGTATAAGAATGGAGTTGCGGTGTTGGACTGTACAGGTGTGATGGGGCTCAGGCTGTCCTGATGGCTTGTTCAGACGGACAGAAGAAGAAATACAAGTGTTTCCAGAGAGCCACACAGCGCCCTGCAGAATAGACGGACAAGTGCAATTTTGCGCTGGTATTGCAGGGTGCGCCACTTAAGGGCTTTGAGGTGATCCTTGTAGGCTGGCATGAGCTTGTGACGATCGAAAAGATAGGAGTAGAGGGTGGTGCATTGCCCGGCGCTGAACAAGCTCAAGTTTGTCAGAGAGATGAATTTGGTAAGGGGACTAAACTGATGAGCAGTACTCAAGCTGTGGTGGTACGAGACAAGTGTAGAGTGCTCTGAAAACCTCAGGTCCCCAGGGAAGGGAGAGACAGGTCACAAATCCCAGAATGCGACGAGCCTAGTGACTTGTGCGGAAAAGTCGAGAGAAGGGCTGAATATTACACCCAGGGTGGGAAGGGTCCGAACGGTCTTCATGGGAGTGCCACCGAGGAAGTAGGTTGGGTGCACAGAGGTTGTGGTGTGGCTGATATGCATGGCAGCACTTATTTCAGTGCTAACACAAAGTTTGTTATTGTAGGCCCAGTTGTCCACCTTTACAAAATGTATTTATTTCAAGTGCATATGCTGCGCTGCGTATTGGCAATAATGTTGCAGTGCAAGTGTTAACTAGTGAATTAAACACATTCTGTGAAGATGCATTAGGAACTTGGTTTTGAGTTAATCTTTTTCCAGACTACAGTTTATAGTATCACAGCGAGATGCATTTTAGTGCAAGCTGAAGAGATTTGGGCAGCTTAAGCATACAGACTGCGAAATGCACTTATGACACCTTTACCCCTTCCCTGCAATGCATGCACTCACACCACCTGCTCTTTCCATGAACAAAACAAAAAATATATCAAAAGCCAATTGCAGTTTCACTGACTCGGTACGTGCTGCTTGTCAAGCAGGCATCGAAGCAATCCTGGTATACGCAGCAGCATGCATAAGGTCCTCCTTATGACGCAGGTCCTATGCATTGCACACGGTGCACATAGTGCAAACAGATTTTTTTTTTTTTTTCCAAGTGCTCAACTACAAGAACACATGACAGTGCTGTACCACGTTTCCTTCAGTGTGTCAGGGTTCTTGAGCGCTGCACGAGCGATTTATCGCCAACTAGCTCATAAGACACCTGCATTTGAAAGAAGTGAGTGAAGGAGTACTGTGAACTTGTACTGAACTAGATTTCACACGCCGAATCGAAGAGTGCACTTTCAACTAAACGGATGGCATGGCTGAAGATGTACGCGTATTTCCCATTGTTCGGCTACTAGTGTCTTTCGCTTTCGCAAGTTATCTTTGCCGCTGGAAACAGCGCAGAGCTCGCCCGTTAAACCCGAGTCCCGAGACCACATAATTCACACACGAAACACGCCGCGGTTCACCACCTGAAGTTCCACACGGTTCATTTACACGACACCACACACAGCACGATATCAGGAGAGCCATATTTCAAATCACAGCAGCGCAAAACGTAACTGAAATTTCATTTCCTTCGGCAGAGTTTCTCAGCTGGGCTCGTTCACCGCCGGTCGAACTCGACGGACGCGCTAGGCCTACGCGTAATGTAAACAACAATCGGCGGTAGACGAGTGCTGATTATCCAGACTTCGCACTTCGAAAGCAAGTTTCCATTCGTTTCGAGCACAAGGAAATATACATACAACAAGCACAGGCGTTGCCGCAATCGTCTGCAATCGTGATTAGGTTGGATGTTTTAGCAGACGATCGCACTGAGATCGGCGGAATCCAGCGGGCCGGCAGGTTGGGTTCGGCGGCGTCGTTCGAACGCGGCACGAATTCTCGTCGCACTTCCACCACCCACGGTCGTGGGTCGTGTCGGCCTAGTATCACAACACTGTCTTTCAGAAACACTGTCGCGCGCGTCGTGCGTCCGAAGCACTCGGACGATAGTTAGTGTCGGCGCCTTCGCATCGGCGGCCAACATCAGGCGTAGCAGCCAGAGGCTTCGCGGACTCTGATTGGTGGACGCCGGCGACGGTTTGCAGGCTCTGATTGGTGGACGCCGGCGTCGCATCGGCTCGCGCCGCTGGTTTTCTAGCATCGGCAGCTGGCAAAATCTCCGCGCGCCGGCAAGCGTCATATCCCGTTCGCGACTGACGCTTTTGACGCATTTGCGCGTGCCGGCGCGTGGCGAAGCGTGCCTGTGGTTGGGCCTTTAAAAAGGAGGGAAAGGGCAGGGGAAAAACAAAGGGAGAGAATGGCGCATGCGCGGTCCACATTTGCGCTTATCACGAGAAGCGCGTACACTGTAAAAGCCCAGACCACACGTACGCTTGCGGACGCGCGTAAGCTCGCGTCTACGCGCCTTGCGGTTGCCGCGCCTAGCGAGGAATGGCGGTTTGCATCCACAAATACGCGCGATAGCGCGCGCTCACTGGCATCACTTGTTTACACCTTGGCAGACGCCACTTCGTATTTCGTTGTTGGCAGTGCTTCAAAATGCTTCGATATCTATAAACGTAATTGTTATCTTTTTGGAGCTGTTAGATGAGCACAAAAAGTGAAGAAGAAGCACTTTCTTGCATGGTATAATTCTGCTTAACTGAGAGTTGAATGTACCGCGCCGTCGCTGCGTAGCCAGGCGCGCCTACGCGAGGCAGCCCAGGCGCGCGATAACTGAGAGGAGCTGATCACCGAGATCGCGCCGCGTTTCGCCGCGTACGAGCCGTGCCGCACCGTCTGCGCATGCGTGGGCGCGCGGACGCGAGCTTGCGCGCGTTTGCAAGCGTACGTGTGGTCTGCGTACGTGTGGTCAGATTGCGCTGTTCTTGCCATACACAAGAGATGAGGACGTGCATGAGATCATAGAAACACAGGTTATCGGGCGTAATGGTGAAACATGCGCATCGGTGTATGGGCACCAAGGTACAAAAATCACATTCCTCCACCACCTATCAGTAGTGCATTATCTTTCTTTTCAATTCTACACTTGCCGCTAACACTCTCGCTCGTTACCTCACCCACTCGCCTTACCTTCTCTCCCCTTTCGAAGAACCCTACCTATATATACTGTGCCGAGGAGAGCGTATGTCGCCTTGAAGACAAGTCCACTTGTCGAAACATTGGCTCCAGCTCTCACCTTGTTCTCGTGTTGCTCATCGTCTCAATGTAAAAAGTAGCGCCAACCATTTCCCTCCTCCGTTCCACTGTCCCGCTCGGCGCGGTCAGCGCGATATCGACGCGATCTCATGTTAACTCTGCCGTAGCAGACAATGGCTAACGCGCTACCAGAGGAAATCCGTGGAAAACTCCGATCGCGCCCTACGGAGCAGTTTTTGAGGCGCGATTTTGCTTCGTCAGTCAGTAACTGACCTTAATAATAAGCAGCAACGCGACGATGTGAGACGGCGCTTTACCAAGGGCCGTATTCAGAAACGTACCACTTCGGCGAAATTTCTTTTTCGCTTTCAGGATGATTGGATGTTTTAGCAAAATTGGATGAGCTGATTGGCTGGTTGAGCTCGACGTCATTCAATTTTGCTCAACCAGCCAATCAGCGTGCGCCTGAAAGCGAAAAAAGAAATTTCGCCGAAGTGGAACGTTTCAGAATACGGCCCCAAGTGTGCAGCAAGCGTTTGCGCTCGTCGGATGGTAAAAAAAAAAAAAAAAAAAAATCATTTTGCCCTCGCCTTGTCGGTTGTGGCAACTGAAGGCGCAGCAGCACGTCATCACAATGAAGTACTTGTCCGTAACACGTTTTATCTGTTTGTGCGTACAGCACTTTCGTCGCACAGGTCCGAGAATGGCGGTCGGAGCGCGCTGGAAAGAAATATACAAAAGCCCAACGCGTGCTTCCACGTGACACGGATTGGCCAATGGGGGAGCGGAGGAGGCGGAGAGGAAGAAACGCCGGGGCGAGCGTGGTGGCGGCAAGATCTAAGAATGGCGCTACTTTTATAGATAGAGGGGCTTTAGGACCCGTGGGCTTTTTGCGCTCACGAAGCGCACGGAAAGCCAGGGTCGTCAGCTACGCGCTGTAGTTTTTTGCGTTTAGTTTCCACGCAAAGCAAGTCCACTTAAAGGGACACTAAAGAGAAACCAGAAGTTCAGCTTTAATGGTAGATTATCCTATGACGATCACAGACATACCATTCTTACTGCGAACAGAGGTTTAATAAGCGAGAAAATAGCGAAAAACTAAAGCATCGGTGCTGACGCCCCTTCGAATTTCCCGCACTACACGTTCGTGGCGTCGGAGATCACAAACGCAGCCCGGCCGCGATTGGTCGAGAGCGTTTTATCGCTGTTAATAAAACGCAAAATGAAATACACCTTAAACGTACATTAACAGCATTTGCCAACTTTTTAAGCCGTTTCAAGCGAGGACGTACAAGTTAAGCGCAAAATTAAATGAGTAATAAGAAATGGCGTGGTGCAACATGCGGTCATGAGTTTCGTAGTTTCGTTTTTGCTCCATGCATCATCGTGCGCGCCTGTTCCGCTCTACAGCGTTGCAGTGTTTGGTTGCGTGTTGCGTGGCCCGAAAAACGCTGACTTCGCGGGAAACAGCCAGAAAATGCCTCGTGTGTGTAGTGTTGAGGGCTGTATAAACGGCGCAAGGTGCTTGCTCAGGGGAAGCGGTAGTGTTGATCCGACTGTGTCCTTTCATGTGGTGCTGCGCGATCAGCCTCGGCGTTCGCAATGGCTGTGCTCTGCCGATGATAAAACGGCAAAAGAGCCAGAGAAACCGATGGTGTGCTCTCTGCATTACTCGCCCTCGGATTATGTATATAATACTGCCCTCGGAAAGTATCTTGGCGTGCCCTATAGGCCAGTCCTCTCTAGAGCAGCTGTCCCATCAATGTCGCCTTCATCAAGTCCCCTACTGATGCCCCTGCAGCAGCAAACTGGCGGCTCGGTGAGTGCTGAATGTCATTAAAAAAGGACACGAAAGAACCATACCGAGTACGCGCGCAACTTTCTACGCTTGTTCTGTCGGGAACATCGTCGACTGGCAGACCAGCCGCCTCGCCTTCCGTCGACGAACAAGAGGCTTCGCTTTCCGTCGGCACGGCCGGCTGCTCACCGCCATCGCACGCGGAAACACCTACCTACCGCGTGAGCACGAAGGATCATTTCGTGCTCTGTTTCACTGAAGTCGCTCAAATGCAGTCCTGCTTCCCTGGCGAGCTCTTCGTTGCAAGGTTCAGCGTCAACAACGGTATTAATAGCGGCCACAGAACACCTAAGCAAAAGTCGCAGTGAACGCAAACGCAGCGGCCATGCAGCCTATGATGGAGCGAGCGCCTCGGCCGTTTACGCAAGCAGTGACGTATCATGGCGCCCTCTGATCTCTGAGAGCAATGAAATCCGTGAGGACACTGCTTCAGCGCCGAATCTGTTGTGAGAGAAATTGAGGAAGAGATATTTGGTCTTTGTTTACAAATTTCTCCGCTAATAACTCTTATTTTTGCACCCAACAAAAACTGCATGCATTCCTGAAGGTCCCTATTTTATTCCAGCTGAACTTCCTGTTTCTCTTTAGTGTCCCTTTAACTTCAACAGTGTGGTGCTGCATGGAGTTTACCCATCTTTGAGCGTTTTCTTTGTGATTAGGCAGCAACAGAATGCAAAAACTAACGTGTCAAATTCATCAACGCGGCCTAGCTCCTGTGCTAGTTTGGGAATGGTAATGTGGTAACTGTGCGTGCGTAGAAACGCGCTAAATGAGCCCTCACAAGGCAAGAACGTAAAAAATGGTATTCACAAAGTTATGCGGGCAATAGCACCATGCTTAAAAAAAAGTAAATTACTCGCGCAGTCAAGTGAAATACGTGCGTGCAGTTACCACTTCACTCACCACTACGCGCTTTTCACTCACTGTCAGTAGTGGTTTACAGCCACTAATTTTTTTAGCCTCGACAATACATTATTATGAACAGAGCACAGTGAGAAGTTGTAAGGGAAACAAGAAAAAGAGCAGAGACGGCCCTAACGCCGCAATATTAGAAGAGTCTGTGGCTGGGCCTGTTGGTACATACTTGAAGAAATGATGGAACCCAGCCTTTAAGACGCAAATACCAGGAGAGAAGTAGATGGACACAAGCTGGGACTAGCAACAAGTTTAATGAAAACAACCACACAGAAGTTCGCAGGGAAGCCAGAGCGCGCATGCGTCGTACATACCGCGTGACTCTCAAAGAAGGAACGCAAAATGACACCTAGTAACCACATTTTTCTAAATATTTCTTTCTTTGACAGCGATAACGAGGGCACACTAACACGTTGACCATGCTTTCGGATATGGTACTCTTCAATCAGTTCTCGTTCGTATCGTGTGGTTCCCCTGCCAATGTCTTCTAAAAGAGGTGAACAGCCGCACACTCTGCAATGAGCAGGCAGGTTTGCTCCTGCCCCTGACGTGACAGACGTTTCGTGTTCCTTTAAGCGGACATTAATACAGCGCCCCGTCTGGCCTATATACACGCGACCACACTTCTACGGTATGCGATGAACAACATTTTTGATGCAAGTTATGAAATTATGGCTGGTACTGCAGGCACTCCTAGGTTTACGATTTTAAATCCTAGCATATAGACTTGACATTTTGCATGGTGCCGAAAATACAACCCGAACGCCGTGCCTTGTGGCAACTATTTTCACATTGTGTGAAACCTTGTGGATATACGGCATGACTTCCACTCGCTTACGCTCCTCACTGGCAGTGTTGTGTGCTCTGCCTTCTGTATCTTTTTTCAACTTTTTCAGTTTTGTCTTGGCTACTGCCTTGAGAACAGTGTCAGGAAAGCCGGCCACCTGTAGACGCTTAATCTGCTCCTGAAAACTGTGCTCCATTGAATGATGGCAGCTTCTATCGAGGGCATTGTTGATGCAAAGGGTGGCTATGCCACACTTCACAAGTTTTGAGTGCGACGACTCGAATGGTAGAAGGTGTTTCTGGGTACGAGGCGCATACATCCAGCAGACGTGACCATTGTTAGAGAAGGTTAGATTTAAGTCTAAAAACCTAATTGCATTGTCTGATGCCAGTTCTTTCGTAAAATTCAGCGCCTTCTCGCTCGCTCTGAATGAGCTAAAAATATCGCTTGAAACCGATTCTAGTTCCAAAGGGCAATATCGTTGGCTTATTTCGCTTCAGAGATAGCGTACACGAACAATTCTTGCTGTACGCTATCTCTTCAATACACACTTCGCGCACGATGTACCCTAAGGTTCACCATGAGCGAAGCTTGTGTCAAATTCAGACATTCAAAAGAAAAGTCATTGAGCCAAGGTAAACATGCAAAATATAAGTAAACAAATATCTTTTTTTACATCGAAATAAATAGATACTACTGGCCTAGCCATTTACTAATTTGTTATGTATAAGTTATTGATGTAATAGCCTTGTTTTAATAATCCGTGAATCCTCTCTGAAATTGCCAACATGTAACTCATCGTGATATATATCATAGTTATTGTTAACTTGTGATTTTTCACGTAAACTAACAAGCATTCATGGTGCGTGACGATGTTTGTGCTTGCATTATATTGAGTGGAAAATCGTCTTGAAAATTAGTCTTTGATCCACTACAAATATCGCTTTTGATTCTACATATCCCTAAAATAAGAGTAAATTTAACCCTAACCTTCAACAAGATATAGTAAAACATGGAAAAGTTTATGTTCTGGTGATTAGTTGCCTCTTTCATTACGTAATTACAAGTACGTAATTATTGATCAGTAAGTGCTGTGTACGAACCAGCGAGCATATGTGGTGTCTACAGTGTACTAGAGTACGGTCGAGTGGAACGAGCGGCTGGGGCGGCGCTTGCTTTGTTTGCTGTGAGGCACCCGGCGTGGAAAAATACTGTGGCGGCGCTGCGATCGAAGTGGATTGGGCCGCTTCAAGGTCGCGCCGTTGTAAACTGCTGGCGATACAGCTCGGCAGGGTCATTCGTACTACTTCGCGTGCTGGTATTCGCGTTCAGACCGCTCAAATGGTGTTCATAATTGCATATGACATGTATTTAGGCCTTCAAAATAAATTCATTTCATACTCTTTTTTATGTTATTTTATTTTTAATGCCGGTCGGTTATTGCGCCTGCATTACGGCCGCAGTGTCGGCTTTCATTCTACTCATGTTATTGTACGGTCCCCTTTGGAGAACAAATATTTTTCTCGTTCTTCAAGCAGCATGTATCTCTCGTGTGTATTGTTGCGCATATAGTTTTCCATCAGTAGGTCTTGCGAAACGCAGGCGGAGAAATATATATATAACGTTCCTGCTTGCCGCTTCAAACAAGTAAAACATATCTGCCACTTCCAGCGCTTCGTACTCAGATTTACGGGAAGCTTTGTTATAGGGGCAAAAAAAAAAAAAAAAAAAAAAAGCTGCAGCGCAACATTCCATTCAAGTTTCTGCTTTCCTCGTGTAACAGAATGCGGAGTAATTGGTACGGAGTCATTTATTGTGGCCGGACCTCGAGCGCCGAAAACAGTTTTAGTTAG
Organism: Dermacentor silvarum; assembly: GCF_013339745.2. Classification (NCBI taxonomy): domain Eukaryota; kingdom Metazoa; phylum Arthropoda; class Arachnida; order Ixodida; family Ixodidae; genus Dermacentor; species Dermacentor silvarum. The sequence goes on along the minus strand of NC_051161.1, from coordinate 169,896,986 downwards.
CCATATATGTTAATCTTTGTCCGTAAGCCGTACGTGGAAATTTTTTCCAGTCATTACTTCACAAAAAAAAAGAAGTAAAGAAAGAACGAAAGAAATAAAGCCGGCGCGGTAGCCTAATTAGTGGCTATATAGTGGATACGGCGTTGAACTGCTAAACTGGAGCTCGCGGGTTGAATGCAGGTCGCGGAATTCGATGGGAACGAAATGGAAAAACACTCGTGTACTTCTATTTAGATGCACGTTAAAGAACACCAAATGGTGAAAACTAAACCGGGTGCCTCATATTCATGTCGTGGTTTTGCCACGTAAAATCCAAGAATTTGTTTAAATGAAAAAAAGATAAAAAGGTAGGTGGCTGCGTGCTTCTGCTTTTTTCTAGGGGTGTAAACAAAAGAAATTATTCTCGAGTCTGATTTCCGAGAAAAACATGTTACGCTTATTCTATATTTCCTACATAAGTGTAATGCCATTCCCAAATGTATGGCCGCTCAACTCAGCAGCTTGTATATTATAAACGGCTGCTTTCAGTTATCCGGTGCACTATCATAACGACCATAATGAAACAATTAAAGGAACGAAATGCCTCACATACACGTAGAGATATGTGCAGATCTCTTGCGTTCGTTGAAGAAGATAAGTGTGGTACCATATGGGGCACCCAGTAAACATGGTGAGACTGTCAAAAAAGTTTTCCTTGTCTGAATCAAGTTAGTAGATTTACAGGCTGCCCCAAAACGGGGTGCTTATATTGAATGGCAGCTAGGAACTTGTTAAGCAGGACTTACTAACACCCGTGCGTTAATTCTCTCGGGAACTGCGCCTCTGCGCAACAGCCACGACTCTCCGGCAGCACAATCATTCGGAATAATAGTCTTCACCTTGCATCGATCTCTCACCTTTGAGACTTCCAACAGTGCTGTTATGCGTTACTTTCGAACGGAAACGACTATTCGGCGTGGTGCAGTATATCAACAACACTTACATATATATGTATATATATATATATATATATATATATATATATATATATATATATATATTGGCACATGCCGTCACATATGCGCCATCTGCTGTGGCATGTACACGCTTGGGGGTTGGAAGAAGAAGAGAACGTTCTTCTTTTTGGTCTGGTTCCAGTAAAGACGTGGACTTCTGGTTGGCTCTGTTGTTTCGCCCGCGACATTACTGGTGGAGATGCTGGGTAAGTACACCTTCGCTCCCAAGTTTCCGCCGTCACTGTTAGCACCTCACAGACAGCCACAGCTCCCACAGCAAGAAGCAGCCGCCGCCTGCAAGGACTACCACCCGAATTCGTTCCCTTGTCGTCGAGACTAGAAATAACGATGTTGACGACCACTACAAACCAGGCGAGCCAAACCCACGGTGCCCAGTATTCTCTCCCGCATGTTTTTCATGCGCCACAGACACCCAGACCGTTCCACGGAGACACTTTTGAAGATGTTGAAGACTGGCTGGACCACTTCGATCGGGTTGCCAGCATCAACGAGTTTGATGATGTTCGCAAGCTGCGGAGAGTTTACTTCGCGCTAGAAGACTCTGCGAAGACATGGTATGAGAACCATGAGGGTTCCTTTGCGACATGGCACGAGTTTAGCCGACAGCTCCGCGATGCGTACCGCAACGCCGAAAGAAAGGAGAGAGCTGAACAAGCCATCTCTTCTAGGAACCAGCGGCCCAACGAGAGAGTTTCGATGTTTGTCGAGGACATGCTTCGTCTTTTCAGACGCGCAGACCCTGCAATGCCCGAAGAAAAGAAGGTGCGACATTTAATGCGTGGAGTCAAGGAACATTCTTTTCGCCAGACTCGTACGCAATCCACCAACAACTGTGGCCGAGGTCCTGAGTGAGGCAACCACGATAGAGCGTACTCTCCAGCAGCGGTCGTCTCAGTACGAACGCCACGACATCACGGCTACTGCGTGCTCTCTTGGGTTCGACAGTGAGAAGCAGGCCCTCGCAGACTTCACACGAAGCGTTGTGCGTGACGAACTGCGGCAACTCCAAGCAGTGGCACCAGTGGGACCCCAACCACCCATGACAGCACTTTCGGACGTCATCCGGAGTGAAATCAGACAGGCGGTGCAGCCACTCGCACCACCAAGACCTGAGGTACCTGTGCTAACCTATGCGGCGGCATTGAGGGCTCCTGCACCACCATCTACAGATCCCATCATGCGTACAGTGGACCAGGCTACACATCTGCTCCCGGACACCTCTTCGCATCCGCTATCCGGCTCAAGGTACCCGAGCGTACCTACGTATCGACCACCTGATCACTCAAGACAGAACGCTACTAAGGCAAGTGTATGGCGCTCGTCGGATAACCGTCCGCTATGCTACCACTGTGGCGAAGCGGGTCACGTCTACCGCGACTGCCAGTACCGCCAGCTAGGTCTCCGCTGCTTCCATCCCGGCGCGCGGTGCCCACGTTATAGTGAGCGTCCCCGCGAAATCGAAGCGTATCTGACGGGCCAGCGAATTCCATCGACTGTTCAGTGCCGCCAATCGC